>NC_079491.1:71643329-71946359 GCF_020520425.1 Spinacia oleracea | reverse complement strand
CTTGGGCCTTGATACCTTCAAAAGGGTTTATGATGTAGGAATAAAGATCGAGGATGACCTTGCAAAAAAAGTACAAAGCAAGCCTGCATACAAAAGTAACACCTACAACAGGGGCCACACGCCTCAAGCCCAAGAGGTCCACGCCTTAGAGGAAACCCCAACCCGAAGGAGCCCTGGAAGGTGGACCCGAGATCGAAAGTTAGCCCCACTCGGGTCGACTCTGGTACAAGCCTTCCAAAGACTAACCAATCAAGGAAAGCTAAGGCCCATAAGCCCCACACCTGACCCTTCATTCAAAAGTAAATATTGGGTCGAGGGCACCTATTGCAAATTCCATCAAGGAAATGGGCATGACACTGAAAACTGCTAGAATCTAAAAAACACAATCCAGGATATGATAGAGGATGAAATAATACCTCTCCCTAACGTTGGCAAACCCAACAACAACAAGAGCCCACTCGGTTCTTGTCACATCTCTCTCGACCAACCTCTCCCTACGGTGTATATCACGCCTCAAGGTGCACCACTCACCGTGGTCCCTATGGATCAAATCGAGAGAAAAGTGTGCGGCATGTGGGATGATGATGCTGAAGATGTCTACCTGTCTCAAGTGTCGGGCCAGGACCTCTTTACTGAAACTTGGCCGGGGCATGCTCCCATTGACACCACCCCTCAAGAGTCCGAAGTTGACAATCTCACTCGGTCCGGAAGGGTATACCAACAGGATATTCGCCCACCCCCTATGGACGACATCCCAGCCAGACAGACTCCTGAAAACGTGCGGCACACCACCGTCGCAGAAGTCATCAAAAACCCTCTTTTGAAGCAACTAAAAAGAACTAAAGCCGAGATTAACATCTGGGATCTCATGTGCACTTCAAAGGAACATCGTGAAAAACTCATTCGCTCACTTGACCTCATCTCAGTCCTTACGGACACCACACCTGACTCTTTGGTTAACCACGTCACAAGAGATGTTGAGGAAAAAGAAATAATTTTTACTGACAAAGACTTACCTAAAGAAGGAGGCGCCCACAACAAGGCCCTCTATCTAGTGGTTGGATGCAAAGGACAAAACATCCCCCTAGCACTCGTAGATAACGGTTTAGCGGTAAATGTTTGCCCATTGCGAACCGCCTATTGCTTGGGACTAGGAAGCGATGACTTCCAAACCTCCACGCAAGGAGTACGAGCTTATGATAACTCTCGAAGGCCTATGTTGGGAAAAATCAACCTCACAATACAAACCGGGCCCGTGGCACGTACCACGGAGTTTCAAATAATCGACATCAAGCCCACTTTCAACCTCCTCTTAGGACGCTCTTGGCTCCATGACTTAGGAGGTGTGGCTTCCACCCTGCATCAAATGGTTAAACTTAACCATAATGGGGTAATTCTGGAAATACGCGCCCCTCCTCTCGACGTCAGCTGTACTATGGTTGGAACGGCCGACACTGCGGAAGACCTTTACGGTTTTCAAGTGGATGAAGCCATCCAATTCATTGAGGACTATAATTTAGCATTTCTAGATCCGCATGCATCCCGGGTCATCCCTAAAATATTGCTAGCTCAGGGCTATTTCCCGGGAACTCCATTGGGCATAAGGAAGAAGAACTACGTGTTCCATCCCCCACCCAATAAATCTACTCCCTTTGGCCTAGGCTATGAACTAACGGAGGAAGATATTGCTGATCACTTCTCTAGGCTACGCCTTAAGCCAGCCAAGACAAAATGAGCCACCCTCCTTTCCCCATATCAAAGAACCCTTAACGGTATGTTTGTCCGGGAAGGAGAAGAACACCCATGCTGTGACTTCCCTGAACCCTTCGTTCAGAATGGCCTGCTAAAACCCGGATTCAAAATTTTCCATGACTGTCATACTTTGGATGAGGCACCCCACCTCACCGAGACTAAAACCGCTGAAATATTGGACAACCAACCTCTATAGACATTGTTTAACGAATCGAAGCCTATAGAGGACGAGACGGTGATGACTACCCTAGCTCTACAAGATGAAAGTTTCGATCCAACTCGGTTAATCACTCCTACATCAACACTAGAAGAGGCCGAGTACGGATGGGTGAAGACATGTCAGTGGGTCAACGCAAAGGGAATAGAGTTTAAGATGAGTACAGGCGAAGGACCAAAGTTCTACGAGACTAAACCCAAGGCTTGAGCCGTGCAGAGCACTTTAGCAAAACGCCTATTAGTTCTTTAGATGATAGAAAGAATAAATCCCCATATATGGTCCTAAGAACCCCCTAGAATGTTGATTAATTTATTTCAGTGTGTTTTCCTTACATTCCAAATTAATAAAGGCGTAAGATTTCTCCTAAAATATTGTTCTAAAACTAAACAAGCACTAATCGTAATCACAAATATAAATTCAAAAAATATAAGGAAGCGGCCCATTTTAGGCCCAATAGCAAGGCCCACTCGGTCTTGAATCGTGACCAACTCTCGAAATCCACAAAATAAACCGTACCATCCCCTTCATATATCCAAGACATAAAGGTCAACCCGTGCAATCATAAAAGTCAACCCATGCAACCCAAAGAAATCAAAGGAAATCAAATCCAAAACAAATGCAAATGTTGCTTAAAAAGAAAACTAATAAAACGTAACCCCACCATACCTTTCATTAACAACACGCACCTCAACCCACCCAAAAAACCTACACAAAGATCTTCATATCTTCCGCACCCTAACTCCATTTTCAAAGCCGTTTCGAGTCACGAATAGAAAAAATTATTCCGGAAGAAAATGCGTCTAACGCTAACAGTCCAAAAAGCTTCCAAAATAGCGTCAAAATTGATTCCTGACGAACTAAGAGTAAAACAAAACAAATAAAAAGAAACAAATACAAGAACATGTCAAGGAAAAGAAGTAACGCGCCAAGAAACTTTCCCCGGAATCATTTTCACCGCCCAGGGCTGGGCGCCGAAATCTTTAACGCCCCAGCCTGGGCGCCGAATCTCTCTGCTTGCCGACTTTTGCCCAGAAGTGCTCATCATTTTATCCGCACATACACGGAAAAATAACAAACACTTGGGGGGTGTACATCACGTATATGCACCACAAAAAAAACACATGAAAAAACAATGTGCAAAATACGTGTACTAAAAAAATAGAATGCACTCAAAAAATAAAAACAATTTTTTTGTAATTCGGCAAAGCAACATATTAAAAATAAATAATAAACTTACCGTTTCAAATAATATGTTTCCATCTCAGAATATACTTATCGAATTCGGCATCCTAGAACCTATTTTAGCTAGAACTACGCGCGACCTGATTCTAAGTTAAAGTAATTTAACAAGGATACGTAGGCAATCATGTTTAGGGATTCGGTACAATCAAATAAAAAAGAATACATAACGTGCGTAAGTGTTAGAAATGAGCAAATAAAAAAGAGAAACAAAAGGAAAACAAGAAAAATATAATCACGCCTTTATTAATGTTTAAAAATAAATAAGAAGGAAAACAAAAGTGCTGAGGAATGAAAAACAAACACAACTGAAATAAATAAAGGGAACCTACACCCTAACAAGAACTACACTACTCGAGTTCTTCCGGATCATCAAACAAAGTCTTGTAGAGGAAAATGTTCGCAGGGTCCACCTCCACAGGCTTCTGCGCTGCCCCTATATCAATCTCCATAAGAACAGGCTCCTTGACACTAACTTCCAAGGATGCCAAGGCCTCAGAAACATTTTCGGTTTGAACAGCTATAGACCGCTACTTTAGGTGGTACCGTATCGGAAAACGGGATAGTCTTCCTTAAGCCGTACTGTCGCATGACTCGGTAAGGAAAGATGTAAATGGGCCGAGATAACCCCAAAAAAGAAACATAAACTAATGCCTCGGAACCCCCCGTCATATTAGTCAAACCCCACCACGATACCACCCACTCAATAGAGCATATGCCATGAGTAAAATAGGAGGCCCACTCGGCCTCGTTCTGGCCTTGGTGCAAATACTTTCGGTTACCCAAGGCTATAGGGCGATAACGTTTAGGATCAGCGAGAACTTCTAAAAGCCTGAGCCGTTCCATGAGCCAAATCTGCAAAAAACGGGTACGATCAGAAAAATAATAATGCATGGGACGCACTTTCAATGCCTAGGACCAGGCGCCGGAATATACGATGCCCAGCCCTGGGCGCTGAAAATCAGCTCCAGGCAGGGGCATACAAAAAGTAAAAAAATAAATATATGTGTGCAAATAAACGATCGATTACCTGCAGGAATAGGGGGCTCCCCTTAAAAGTTTCAGACTTGGCATCCTTCTTTAACTCATCCGCACTCAGCAAGGTCTCGGCAACAACCAACGGCATAATGGAATAAAAACTCTCCATCTGGATGATCAAGGGAATAACCTTATGTCACCAAACTCGCCATTATTATTCGACAGTAAATAGTGGTTCAACAAGCAGAATACAAATGCTCGAATATTCAATTTCTGTTCGGTTATATTCTTACTAGGTCTAAAATGGTGTTTTACAAGCTTTGCCAAATTAACCTTATCACCCACAACGATCTCAGGAAGCATGTTAGCATCTAGTCCTAGGAAAGCCCCTATGGTTGTTTTACCCTCTTCAACAGTGCCAGGGGTAGCGGGAGTAGCATTGGTAGGATAACCAAGGATCGCGGTAAACTCATCTGGCAGAGGGCATACTTCATTGCCCCGAAAAACAAAAACATGGTGATCAGAATCCCAAAAGTCTAGGGCCGCATACAGAAAGTTATAATCAATATTAATTTGTTGTAAGCCTAAGAATTCCTCTAAGTGGTATCCTTTCAACAAAGCCTTTTCTGTGGGATTAAAGGCTCTTAGCCAACGCCTGACAACTCGTTGGTGGAAGAAAGGAGGAATCGACATGGCAAGACTAGAAAAGAGTAAAAGCTAGGCAATTGTGAGAGAAAAGAAGATGGAGAGTGGTGAAAAAGAAAGGCGTACTTGACCCCTATATATACACGAAAGCATCAAGTGACATCTGGATCCCATTCGGAAATGTGTTAAGAAATCCGGAATTAAGAAAAGAAAACTGTCGAAATAGCATTTCCAGCGCCCAAGGCTGGGCGCCGAAATTATTAACGCCTTGCCAGGGGCGCCGGAAATCTAGTCCAAGACCCGGACCCTTCAAAACGCGGAGCAGAAAAGGACTTAAAATCGTACGAGGCCCTGTTGTAATCAAGATCAGGCCCAAAGCACCTTTAGAGCCCGAATAGTGAAAACAAATGTTAAAACTTGTCGAAACTTAGACTCATCTCAAGGAAAAAATATGTGTACATTTTTTAAGGCAATATAAAAAAAAAATCAAGGTCATTCTTCGAAACACAAAAACAAAATTGAGTCGTTGGTTTCTCAAATTAAAAAGTGTTTATTTGTCAAAAGATCAATCCGGGCCAAAATAAGCTCGATGTATTAATTATTCAAAAATGGAGCAAACTTTGTCGCCCGGAAAATGAAGTCGCACTCCACGACTTCATCAAAGTAGCATACCACAACAAAGATCGCTCGCACTTAAGAGCACGATCCCAAACACGATCAAGAACATTACAAAACGTGTATCCCCAAGGAACCTCTTTGACAAGAAATGACCGTCAAGCACAAATGTTTGGGGGCTCGAAAGAAAATAAACATTTCAAAGGAGAGTATGCAAAGTTAAAACAACATTCCCAGACTACGCTGTACGAAGTCCCGTGTTTGGATAATCTCATAAGATAAAACCGGATTACGACCTCAAGACAAAGGTCACTGTTGATACTTATACATAGTCCCCTAATTAAGGACCCAGGTAGTGCCAAAATTGAACCGTAAAGACTAGCTCAAAACCATGAAAGATGATGAACGCAAGACAATGGTCCGTCTAAGCACGTTGCCAACCGACATTCAGGATGCAACTAAATCCGAGCATCCCTCGAAATAATTCGCTCTTACAAGAATGAATAAAAAAGAAATTCTCAAAAGAAATCCCAAGAACAAATGAAATAGGGACTTGCACACCTCAATCGGGCAAGATCGCGCCAAGAACCGCGCGGGTCCCAAATCGAAAAGACGAATCCAGGTTCTCTCACCTCCAGCGGGCGGGGCGTCCACCCTTAGCGGACAGGGCTCGCCCACCTTCAGCCGGCGGGGTCTACGTCACAAAACCGCGTAGGTCCTTATTTTCAAAACATCAAAACAGATTCGTCCACTTCAATTCTATCGGACGGGGCGTCCACCCTCAGCGGACAGGCTCGCCCACCTTCAGCGGGCGGCGTCTACGTGACAAACCGCGTAGGTCCTTATTTTCAAAACATCAAAACAGATTCGTCCACTTCTATCGGACGGGGCGTCCACCCTCAGCGGACAGGCTCGCCCACCTTCAGCGGGCGGGGTCTGCGTCACTAACCGCGCAGGTCCTTAGTCGCTGCAGCGATAACTTTTTCTGGTTTCCCTTTTCCAAAAATCAAAGGATTGGTTTTCCATTTTCCAAAAAAAAAGCGATGTGCTGGATTTTCCTTCGTTTTACGTCCTATAAAAACAAGGGGGTTTTCTCGTTTAGCTAACCTTAAAAATGAGAATCTTTTAAAACGTTTTACCTCGTGATTGGGCTTGGCCAGGCCTAATTACACTTTATAGCTTTGATTTAAAAACATCTTTAGATACTTCCAATGACAAAGTGAGGGAGTTTCTATACTATCGGTTAAACAGATTCCAATGACACGTGAGGAATGTGTTAACGCTTCAAGTGATGACCCTTAAGTCAAATGTTATCACTCGGGGGCTCGTGAGACCCTCGCAAAACAGGTCACATACACCATGGCTTATATGACGCACTCCGTCTAGTACTTTGACCATCGTCTCATCCCGAGACTCAGTCAAAGTGGGGGCTAACTGTAGACACCTACTTTTGTCCCCATTCCCGAAAGGGAAGGTTCGATGATGTGAACATAAATCTCCACTTGGCAACACATCTCCTATAAAATAACGAATCTCAATCACCTTTTCATTTCAGCCAAAACTGCTATTTATGGAAACCTGCTAAAAATGGTAACTGCCGTAAAAGGTAGTTGTTAAAAGTGGCAAAGTCATAAAAGATAGAAACCTGTCAGAATTAGTTGTTGCGCTCCAACATAAATCCTAAAAGAGATAGAATTTGCAAAAGGAATTCTATTCCTGGTATAATTCGAAAGTAAGAGTTACGTATTAATTAAAATCCTAACGAACCTAGAGTTCGTAACGGGCCCAGACGCATTCCGTAATAAAATTAATATGCACTAAAAGACTCGGATAAATCTCAAAAGCTCCGCGTTCTAAGAGTCCAAATCTGACAAAGAACTCGGCCCAGATCCCATTTTCAACGCCTGGATCTGGGCGCCGAAATCTTCGGCGCCCAGCCCTGGGCGCTGAAAATGCCTAGGGTCGTGTCGTCTCCGAATTCTTTTTGGATTCGTATTCTAAAAATCTATCTTTCCACAAAATCTTTCCCTATAAATACAGCCTCAAAACCGACGTGAAAAGGACACACAACACACGAATCCATAACCTGAGTATTGACTCTAGCCTTAAGCCTAGCCTCACGCTGCGAAATTGATCCGGCGTTCTGTCGCAATCGACCCAAAAGTCGAACAGAACGCATCCTGCCCCTTGTAGCTGATGAATTAAGCCTAAATACTGGAACACTGCTTAGACACCCGAGATTCGTTAAATAAAAGGAGAAATAGCAAAGCCAAGTGGTTAGTTTTCTGAGAACCGTAACGCACCTCTCAAGGGTGCGTTGTAATGTGTCCCTCATATGATTTAATCGCTTTCATCACCCTTTTATAAAATTGTCAAACTATTAACTTGATTGATCTATCACGCCTAATAAGATAATACCTTGGACAATTGAATTATCATGCTAGGTACCTTAAATCAATCTAAATAAGATAATCACGATCGATTTAGTGTTATGTGTTGCATATTGCTAAAATCAATTCAGAATAGTTTAATAGTTTAACGCATGTCCCTTCAATTATTTATGCTGAACTAGTAAGCATAACCTGCCTCTGGAGTTATCGATGAGCACTCCTCTCGGTAGTTACAGTCCCCCGAACTCTCAATCTCTGCCCTGCGGGTGTACGTTGAGCGATCCCCACACCAGGGATCACAAGGGAACATATGGCCGTCGTGGTCGAACATAATTGCACTCCCTTTATGTCACGATAACCAGGTTTTGTCAGTTTTTCTCATTGTCGTTAAAAACTGAATGGCGACTCCTATATTACTAGTCGATTGGGTGTAAACTCACAGGAAATCCAATTACACTTGATCTGACAACGTCACGCCCATGAGCGACGAGGTCACGCATTAGCCTCGTGCTTTTTCGACTCCGTCACATCGGCCCATCGTGGGCGCTGCTGCTGGGCCTTGCCTTGCTCGCTTGCTGCGCGTTGGGCTTTGCCTTGCTCGCTGCTCGCGGGCTTTGCTGGCCTTGCTGCTCGCTGTGCGCGGGCTTCGCTAGGCGCGGACCTGGCTACGTGCTAGGCCTTGCGTCTAGCAAGCTCATTCGTCGATCGTTTCGTATGTTGCGCTTCCGATTCGTTTTCCGATTCCGGAATTTATTTCTAATTCGAACAATATTTATTATTTCTTATTACGAAATTTATTTCCGATTCGAAAAAATATTTAATATTTCCGATTCCGGAATTTATTTCCGATTCCAACAATATTTCCGATTCCGGTAATATTTGCGTTTCTGGCAATATTTCCGATTCCGGCAATGTTTCTATTTCCGATAATATTTTCCGATATGTACCATGTTTCCGTTTGCGGCAATATCTACGACTTGGATAATATTTATATTTCTGTTATGATCCATATTTCCGTTTTCGGCACCGGAGTATTCATATTTTGACTTTTGACGATTTCAGCTCCCACTGGAATCGAGATCCGTCGATTCCAAATATTCATAAATAGAGTATTTAATTTACTTAAATACTTGATCCGTTCACGTACTATTTGTGTGACCCTACGGGTTCAGTCAAGAGTAAGCTGTGGATTAATATTATTAATTCCACTTGAACTGAAGCGACCTCTAGCTAGGCATACAGCTCACTTGATCTCACTGAATTTATTAACTTGCATAATTAATTAACACTGAACCGCATTTATTAGTCTTAGCATTGAATGCATACTTGGACCAAGGGCATTATTTCCTTCACTTAGTATGACTCTTGTTAGATAAGGCATTGAATCTTAGAAACCGAATGGGTGAAATTCGGTCACGGGAACGAACCGCTTATTTGGAAAGATTTTCAAGTACGTTCGAATACAAGACAAGGATCATTTTCATGGAATCCTAATCATGATACTAAGTCGGTTGAAACATACAATTAGAGAATTGTATTTACTACTTGAACGTTGTCACTTTGCTTTAATGTTAATTAAGGGAACCTAAGGCCGGTTTGTCCAAAATTATCTTTGATAAGCGTGATGTAACCTTTTGTATATTATTGAATTTAGCATATGGGGTGATGAAAGCAATAAACATGTAAAGCATCATCACAAAAATGAAGAAATTATTGAAATGCGTACAAAACCACTTCACCTTAAAAAACGAGAGTAAAGAGTGCAGAATTGAAATTGCAAAAATAAAGGTGCGATATTGAAAGTGCGTTATTGAAATGCGTTATTGAAAGTGCGATATTGAAATTGCCGTATTGAAATGCGGTATTGAAAGTGCGATATTGAAATGACATTATTGAAATAACGATATTGAAATTGTATTATTGTACTTGATATTCGAACGCCAAACAACTACTTAATTATAAGTCTATCCGACACGGATTCAATTCTCTAAAAATCTCAACTTTAGATGAGTTGCTCATCATAAAGCATCCTTGACTTTGATTATTGAAATAGAACTTGAATATTGAACTTGGATATTGAAATTAGGAGACTTGGTTCTTAAAGATTAGTCTTTTTAATGTGACAAAGGCCTCACCTTTAATATGCTCCATAACTTGAAATTGATTCTAGTTTGAGGAGGAGTTGATCTCACTTAAACACCATTGAATATTGAAAATAGAACTTGTATTTGAACATAGAAAGTTGAATGTTCATGTGTTCTAGTTTGGAAAAGGGTTTACACTTTTCCAAACATCCTTGAACTTTGAAAAGACTTGTATTTTGTAAAATTGTATGGTGATTGTTGTAAAGGAGAAACCATTCAAGTATGGAAGCTCATCACTTTACTAATCATTTTCAAAAATAAAGCTTGAATCTTGCATATTGATATTGAAAATGCGCTTAGAAAATCATTTGGGAAGAGTTTCAAGAGTGAAAACCTCCCCAAAGATGGCACTTTTGGATATGATTCCTAGTTAGTTATGAGCATGAACTCAAATGACCACATCATTGGAATTGTATTTTGGATTTAGAAATGTAGAAAAGTAGAAAACATCGTAATGATTTTATTAGGGATTCAGAATTACCTATTGAGGATTAGGTTAGTTTTCCGATTAGTGCTCCCAATTTCTTAGATATTTTAGGAATTGTAATGGAAATTGTAGATTTGGAAACTTGAATTTTATATTTTATTTTGAGAGGAAAATTTGAGATTACGACGTTGTATTGAAATCTGCCTCTCCCATTTGTGTAGAAAACGAGGGTTTATATAGGATATTATAAGCGGCTAAACGCCAAGACACGCCAGCGCCAAGCGCAAGGCCAGTGTCTGGCGTATGTGACGTGTCCCAGGTTCCGCCATAAAAGGACGATGACGTTGTCCTTTGGGTTTGTCTTGTAGTCTTGTACTTTGTACGAGTTTGTACGATCTTGTCACGTAGTTTTTCTTGGAGATTAAGGCTTGGGTTTGCGACTAAACACACTCATTTTCGTGTTTCGTATTTCGTATTTTGTACTCGGTTTTACGGGTCGGGGCCCGACATGCTCGGTTTTATGGTCAACGCCTGATTTTGTATTGCTTAGTGTCATTTCGATTGGATACGACCTTGCAAAGCCAATGGAGAGGTACATTCGGTGAGATTGTGTTTGAATTTTGAATATGATTTTTGGAAATTGAATTTTGTACCGAGTTCCGAAATGGGAACGGGCTCGGGGATTGGACATTGGATTTTGGATTTCTGAATATATCTTAGAAATTGGGACTTCCGCACGGGGTTGCACCAACCACCTAGCAAGGATAATAGTCTCGTCATCATCCTATTAGGGGAGACACAAATTAGGTGTCTACAGAAACCCCCACTTTGACTGAGCGTTCAGATAGGAAAGCGAAAAATAAAGTTTTCGAATAGGGACGGATAATGGTCAAGATACTCTGCAATCAATCCCACTCTTTGTACGCCGGTACCTACATAAGACAAGTGTTAGAAAAAAGGATAGAGTCTACCTCGGTGCGGCTTGACGACTCTGATTCTTGTATTTGTATTTCCTTCCCGCTCCTGGCATAGAACGGAGCTTGGCATCGAATGTTTTGAATCTTGAATTTCAAACTTTGAATATTGAATTTTGAATCTTGAATTTTGAATTTTGAACTTTGAACTTTGAATTTTGAATTTTGAATTTTGAATACCCGGGGTTAATCCGCTGGGGTTTAGTACTTGCTTCGAATGCCGTCTGAGGCTTGAGCTGCCGGGGAATATATTCAATGGGGAAAGGAGCTTTTTATTGACCCCTGGGTTTTAAAAATTTTGTTAACTTTCCCGGAGCTTGGGTCCGCTGGGAGTAGAATGCTTAAATCTGCATATTTTTCCGACTTCGTATGCTTGTGATATTCATCTGTTGATGCCGGTAGAACAGACGTATACTAGTATTTGTCGGAAGGTAGTATGATTTGACATTTGATGCCTGGTGTAGAAAACTGTAGCAACAAAGTACGCACAATCAGCACAGATGATCACGCCTAGATTCTCCACACATGGATCAGGGCCTGCGCCTGGCGCAAGGGCCAGCGCCATGGGCCGAGCTTGAGTATATAAGGCCCCCGCCGTGCTCTTGCAGGAGCACTTTAATTTGCTTCTTGTTTTTGCCTCAAAGTTCGATTGCTCTCTCCCTTTGGTTTTGATGTTCTTGTCTTGCCTCTACCTTTGTCCATGTAAGTATTTCAAGTTTTGTTTTATGAAATTACGTTAGGATTGCATGAAGGGTAGATTTTTGTACTTGAAATGTTCTTGCACTTGTTGATGTTGTACTTGTATAGTAGTGGGCTTCTTGTATCTTGTATGAATAAAACTGTTTGATAGCCATCTTGAACTTGAACTATTGGAACTTTGTAGGATTTGAAATCGAACTTTTGCATTTTTAATTTTGTACTTAGCATTTGTAGATAATGACTTCACTGGTAACGTTGGTAGGCCTTGTGAAAGAATAGGCTTGGATAGCCTAGACGTTGGTGTAGAACTTTAATACTTGCTTGAGCATGGATAGCCTAGGCGTTGGGGTAGAAATTGAAGACCTGCTTTGGCATGGATAGCCTAGGCGTTGGTGTAGAACTTGTATACTCCCTTGAACAAGAGGTCCCTGGCTAAACCTGTATGGCCACTAGGGATTTTGAGACTCTTGAATTTTGTAAGGGCTAGTGTAAGATAGCCCTCAGACTTGGATGTGGAGTTTTGTATTTCAAATGCTTTAGAATGCCTCGTCATGCTCGGAGGAAGCTTGCCGAATGCTCGAGTAGCTGAGCGGCCATGGAAGATGCTTCGGATAATGAAACTGCTGAGGCAAAGCCACTGTCTGCTTGGATGGTTCTGAAGGGAAGAGCTGTTTTTGACCGTCAAGGCTGGCAGCCCACGGATCTTGTATTCCACCCGAGACATCACTTGTCCCAGCTGCCACGCACTAGCTTGGTAGGCCTTGTATTCAGCTTTTGAACTTGCTACTTGAATTTGTATAGGTTTGTATTGATTCGCCCCTTTTTTGTAGACTGATAGGGAAGGGATCCGAGTGTTCTGGTCTTTGGAGGAGCTCCGGACTGTCTTTCTGACCATTTTTGGAGTCCAGGAGACCCGCGTGATTTGGGATCAGACTGGTGTTGGTCCTTTCTGGGAGGTGACGAGAGGCTTTAGAGGACTGGTGGGCGTCAAAGCCCTGACACAGGCCTTGCTAGAGTTGTGGTGGGACACCACTGATACATTCGACATGAGCTTGGGGGAGATCACAATCACTCCCTCGAGTTTGCCATGATTACTGGCCTCCCATTTTCTAAGAGGGAAGTTATTTTCGACACTGCCTTGAAATGGCATTATGATGGTGTCAGGGGCTGGATTGGCCCTGTGGTTGATTTGATCACTGATAGTGATTCCTCTGCTTCAGTGGAGGTGATTATGGCGTGGCTTCGCCTAGCTGGTATGACAGCGGAGCAGAGGGTTCGACTCTTCCTTTTGGCCCTTGTAGGTCGAGCGGTTGCCCCTGGTAGGAATAGCCGTGTGCTGTTGGGATTTCTGGGGTCTTTTAGAGACTTGCGGGTTATTTCGGGCCTCAGCTGGGGTAGCTTAGCGTATGGCCACCTTGTACGAGATGAAGAATGATTCGTGGACTGCCCAGGAGAGCTCGGTGAGGATAGCCGCCTTGTGGAGAGTGCTGGAGGTATTTGGGACTCCTTGTATTTTGTACTTTGTATGTTGTATTTTGTTTGCATAAGACTGACTGATGCCTTGTTTGGTTTTGAAGATCTGGATGTATTAGCATTTTCCCTGCTTGGCGCCCGATCGCCCTAGAGTTGCGGCTTACCCATTTGCTGCCTTTTGGGAAGGAGAGGTGCGCAGGAAGGTGACTTTGACGACCTTCGGCAGAGCTTTGCTGGTTTTGTCTTCCAGGGAGGTGCGTATTCATTTTGTAGGATCCTATCCCAATTTTATTTTGTATATTGACTAGGCTGCCTGTCCGGTAGGTGTCTTGGCGTTCCTTTTTGTGTGTACCCACGCCTGCTTCGGCTATGCGGGCTTTCTTCTTGTTTGGGTGACGGGTGTTGTTCCTAGGGCTTTATCTCCCCATGTGGTATCTGGGTGAGCGAGTGACTCATCAGCACAGTACTGGAGGTAGGCTTGTTCCTTTGGATCCTCCGGAGTCCATGTTGTTGAAGGCTGCCGATATTGCCCGAGTTTATGTGGAGGGCATGGAGGCAGGTGGTGATTCCATTAGTATTCCATGAGAGATTCTTGTAGACAAGAGGGCCAGCTACGGAGACTTCCTGTCGAGGCTTGCTCCACCAGTTTTCTTTGTGCCACCGGTGAGCTTTGGATTTAACTCTTGTATTATTGTATTTCTTGTACACTTGTATTATTGGAACTTGTATAGCTTGAACATTGTATGTGTGCTTCTAGGTCGAAGAGGTCGACCCAGAGGATGTCCCTTATGCTGACAGGGTCCTCTGTTATGTTGACTCGGATAGGGAACATGTTGAGTTTACTATTCTGATGGCCTCTCTTCCAGATCAGATGGCGTCTAATGCTCTTCCGGATCATTACACAACTGTAAGTGCGTTTTTATTTTTTGAAATTGGTTGTAATCTAGTATGTAGAAATTGATTTTGAATTTTGTATGTTTGTAGGTGCCTCGAAGGTGGATCGTTGGATGCTCTCTATTGATTCCTTGAAGAAGCATTGTATCAATCTGACCAGGAAGCTTGCAGGCAGATTTCTAGCTGTGAGTTTAATAGCTCTGATATGTTTGTATATTGAAACTTGTACATGGATATCTGATGCTTGAATTTTGGACTTTATATAGGAGCGTCGTCGGGACCGTACGGAGGATAGGGCTCCTTGGGCCAATGTCTCGATGGAGCAGACCGGGCAGAGGTTAGGTCGGGGCACGGACTTTGGTGTTGAGACTCGCCAGAGACACTCATATGTTGGCTGGGGAGATATTCCCTCTTCTTCGGCTAAGCCTGGCAGGTATTCGTATTCTTTTGGAGATGCGGGCGGTCAGATGCCTCTCATGACTCCTCTCGGCGGCCACTTAGGAGCGAGCAGTTCTCAGTCCTTGGGACCTGGCCATGGTACGATGTGTTGGGCTCAGTGGTACGAGCTGGAGAGGATGCGCCAGTTTCAGGACATGGAGATGCAGCGTCAGCTTGCTGCGACTCAGCATTCTTATCAGTTTCCTTCCCATCAGCAGTGACCTCAGCGGTTTTCCAGTACCCTACGCATTTCTGAGAAGGACCCAGCTATCCCCGAGACAGAGTTTGACCAGGAGCTGGAGAGGCACATGAGTCGGAACAAGAACAAGGAGCCTGTGATCGAGACAGTGGTCGAGGATGACTCGGACTGATCCTACATGGTAGCGAGTTCTAGTTTTGCCTCGGATGGGCTATTGTATGTGGATTTTTGTATGGATATTTTGTAGTTGTATTTATATTTGGATATTGTTTGGTTTTGTATTTGAATCTCGGATTTTGTGTTTTGAACTGGTATGGTTTGGATTTGTATGGTTTTGAACTTGTATGGTTTAAGCTTGTATGGTTTTGAATTGCATTTTGTATGCGTTGTGTGTGCATTTTGAAATTTGTGGCTATATGCATGCATGCAAAATGAAAAAACATTGCTCATTTTTTCTGGTGTATATACCCACTATAAGCCCCCACTTTGACTGAGTTTTTTTGGTTAGAAAAAGCGCAAGTGAAAGTATATTCGACGTTTGCTTATGCATATGCGGACTCGACTTAAGACGCCGATCTAGGACTAGAATGCTTGAATTTTGAATAAATGGACCCGAAATTGACCAGGGTGTTGATTCGAACTGCTTGAAATTACGCGGTTGCGGCTTTTGGAATATTCGGCCCAAATTATTGGAGCCGATTTGATTGTACAATGCCATGAAGAGGGGCGTACTGGATGCCATAAAGTGGGATGTTGAGCTTGTCCTTCTGGCAGGCCCTATGCTTCTTTGGTAACAACGAGGTATGTCCCCTCGCTGAATAGTTTAGTGCTATATTGAGCTGACCGATTATGATAGAGCCCTGTCTGCCTAGTGTGGAAGAACACTTCTTTTCAAATTTTGAGAGGTACTTAGGCCTCAAGCCCCCACTTTTGAGTGTTGTTGTATATGGTCGAGGGGTGGATTTGTCCCTCTTTATCATTTATTTTGCTGGAGTGGACATTCCCAAGGTCTACCACTTAAGGGCTTTGAGTTTTTATATCTTTGCTCGCTTTCTATTTTCGAAGCATGGGTTTGGCAATAGTGATTCCTCCATAATAGAGATTGTGGAGCAGTTTTCTTGTGGTAGAGACCCAATGTCGCTCGTGATTGGCGAGACACTGCTAGGTCTTGATCTGTTGAAATCAGACCCCTCTTCTATGCCATTGGGAAGCCCGGTGTTACTCCAAGTAAGGATCTGGAGTTTCTTGTATATTGAAATTTGTATTTGTATTTAGAACATTGAATATTGAATCGCTTTATTGTATTTTCCCCAAGATCTGGCTTATGGAGAGACTCATGTTGGTGGCACCACCAGAGAGACATGGCAAGCTATAATAGGAAGGGATTCACTGTGCGTCCCATGATGTATGGACGACTTTCACTAGATTAGTGGCGTTGTGCGCTTTCGGAGATTAGATCTTGTATCAGGTGGGTAATTCTGTGGTGCAGAATTGCTGCTATGAGACATGCACCTGGTTCTACTGTTTTGAGGGTGCCTAGCCTTTAGAGTTTAGTCTTCTACTCTCCTGCTCGAGTAATGAGACAATATGGCTTGAGGCAAGAGATTTTGGGTTGCGCCATGGAGTACCCGAAGCTTCTTGACTTGAGCACAGACCTCCTTGCACGGTGGAGGAGGTATTGGGTTGCCAAACCATTCTTGAATATTCAGTTCTCACCTGAGCCTGTTACTCTGTCTGCGCGTTATGTTGTATGGATGCGAGGTTCAAGACAAAGGGACATTTCTCTCTCAGAGCCTATGGGAGCAAGAAATTTTAGAGCTAAACGCCTGTGAGGGGGTCGAAAAAGCACGAGGCTAATGCGTGACCTCGTCCCTCGTGGGTGTGACGTTTCTTTTTGTCAAATCAAGTGTAATTGGATTTCTTGTGAGTTTACACCCAATTGACTAGTAATATAGGAGTCGCCATTCAGTTTTTAACGACAATGAGAAAAACTGACAAAACCCGGTTATCGTGACATAAAGGGAGTGCAATTATGTTTGACAACGACGGCCGTAGGTTCCCTTGTGATCCCTGGTGTGGGGATCTCTCAACATACACCCGCAAGGTAGAGATTGAGGGTTCGGGGGACTGTAACTACCGAGAGGAGTACTCGCTCTTCGATAACTCCAAAGGCAGGATATCCTTACTAGCTCAGCATAAATAATTGAAGGGACATGCGTTAACTATTAAACTAATCTGAGTTGATTTTAACAATATGCAACATATAATACTAGATCGATCGCGATTATCTGATTTAGATTGTTTTAAGGGACCTAGCATGATAATCCAATTTCCCAACATATTATCTTTATTAGGCGTTATAGAACAATCAGATTTGATTAGTTTAACAGTTCATAAAAGGGCGAGGAAAGCAATTAAATCATGGAAAGGGACACATTACGACGCACCCTTGAGAGGTGCGTCACGGTTCTTAGAAAACTAACCACTTTGACTTTGCTATTTCTCCTTTTATTTAACGAATCTCAAGTTACTGGACAGGATACGTTCTGTTCGATTTTTGGATCGATTGCGACAGAACGCGGGATCAATTTCGCAGCGTGAGGCTTAGGCTTAGGGGTTGGAGTCAATACTCAGAATATGAATTGTGTGTTTTTCACGTCGAATTTAGGGCTGTATTTATAGGGAAGAGTTCGTGGAAAGATAGATTTGTAGAGCTCTAATCCACAAAGAATTAGGAAAGAATACGTCCAACGTAATTTTCAGCGCCCAGGGCTGGGCTTTAAAGATTTCAGCGCCCAGCTCTGGGCGTTGAAAATGGGATCCAGGCAATTTCGGCGCCCAGGGCTGGGCGTTGAAAATGATGTTTGGGTCGAGTTCTTTGTCAAATTTGGACTCTTAGAATCCGGAGTGTTTGAGACTTATTCGAGTCTTTTAGTGCGTATTAACTTTATGACGGAATGCGTCTGGGCCCGTTACGAACTCTAGGCTCGTTAGGATTTTAATTAATACGTAACTCTTATTTTCGAATCATACTAGGAATAGGATTTCTCTTGCAAATTCCATCTCATTTAGGATTTATGTTGGAGTGCAACACCTAATTCTGACAGGTTTCTATCTTTTATGACTTGCCACTGTTAACAACTACCCATTACGGCAATTACTATTTTTAGCAGGTTTCCATAATTAGCAGGTTTCTAAAAATAGCAGGTTTCGGGTGAAATGAAAAGGGTGATTGAGATTCTTTATTTTATAAGAGATGCGTTGCCAAGTGGAGATTTATGTTCTCATCATCGAACCTTCCCTTTCGGGAATGGGGACAAAAGTAGGTGTCTACAGTTAGCCCCCACTTTGACTGAGTCTTGGAGTAAGACGACGGTCAAAGTATTAGACGGAGTGCGTCACACAAGCCATGGTGACCTGTTTTGCGAGGATCTCACGAGCCCCCGAGTGATAACATTTGACTTAACGGTCATCACTTGAAGTGTCGACATATCTCTCACGTGTCATTGGGATTTGTCAACGGATAGCATAGAAACTCCCTCACTTTGTCATTGGAAGTATCTAAAGAGGTGTAGAAACTCCCTCACTTTGTCATTGGAAGTAGCTACAGATGTTTTCGAAATCAAAGCTATAAAGTGTAGTTGGGCCTGGCCAAGCCCAATCGCGAGGTAAAATATTTTTAAAGATTCTCATTTTCAAGGTTAGCTAAACGAGAAAACCCCCTTGTTTTTATAGGACGTAAAACGAAGGAAAATCCAGCACGTCGCTCTTTTTTGGAAAAACGGAAAACCAATCCTTTAATTTTTGGAAAAAAGGAAAACTACTCACATCGTTCTTTTTTGGAAAAACGGAAAACCAACCCTTTATTAAAAAAGGGAAAACTACTCACATCGTTCTTTTTTGGAAAAACGGAAAACCAATCCTTTTTAAAAAAAAGGGAAACTACTCACATCGTTCTTTTTTGGAAAAACGGAAAACCAATCCTTTAAAAAAAGGGAAAGCTACTCACATCGTTCTTTTTTTTTTTGGAAAAACGGAAAACCAATCCTTTAAAAAAAAGGAAAAGCTACTCACATCGTTCTTTTTTGGAAAAACGGAAAACCAATCCTTTAAAAAAAGGGAAAGCTACTCACATCTTTCTTTTATTTTTGGAAAAACGGAAAACCAATCCTTTAAAAAAAGGGAAAACCAGAAAAAGTTATTGCTGCAGCAACTAAGGACCTGCGCGGTTAGTGACGCAGACCCCGCCGGCTAAAGATGGCGAGCCTGTTTTTTTTCTTGAAGATTTTATGTTTCGAAAACTGATGACCTGCGCGGCTAGTGACGCAGACCGCGCCCGCTGAAGGTGGGCGAGCCCTGTCCGCTAAGGGTGGACGCCCCGCTCGCTGGAGGTGAGCGAACCTGAATTCGTCTTTTTGATTTTGGATTCGCGTGCCGCGGTCTTGCCTGATTGAGGTGGACAAGTCCCTATTTCATTTTTTCTTGTGATTTCTCTTGAGAATTTCTTTTTATTCATTCTTGTAAGAGCGAATTCTTTCGAGGGATGCTCGGATTCAGTTACAACCTGAACGTGGGTTGACAACGTGCTTAGACGGACCATTGTCTCGTGGTCATCATCTTTCATGGTCTTGAGCTAGTCTTTACGGCTCAATTTTGCCACTACTTGGGTCCTTGATTAGAGGACTATGTATAAGCATCAACGGCGACCTTTGTCTTGAGGTCGTAATCCGGTTTTATCTTTTGAGGTTATCCAAACACGGGACTTCGTACAGCATAGTTTGGGAATATTGTTTTAACTTTGCATACTCTCTTTTGAAATATATATTTTCTTTCGAGCCCCCAAGCACTCGTGCTTGACGGTCATTTCTTGTCAAAGAGGTTCCTTGGGGATACGCATTCTGTAATGTCCTTGATCGTGTTTGGGATTGTGCTCGTAAGTGCGAGCGACCTTTGTAGTGGTGTGCTACTCTTAACAAAGCCGTGAGGTGCGACTTTCAGAAATTGGCAATTTTCGAGTCGAACGGATACAACAGGGCCCTATAGAAGTCAGGGGTCCTTTTTTTGGGTCTGGGATCATTTTCGGTGCCCATGCCTGGGCGTTAAAGATTTCGGAGCCCAGCTCTGGGCGCTGAAAATGATTTCTGGCGAGGTTTCTTGATGACACAGTTGGCCTCTTGTTCGTTCGTTTTCTTTTTTTTCTTTTCTTCTAGAGATTTTATTTTTGGAACGAACCGTTCATTTGAGATCACCGTTGATTGGTGAATAACAATTATTTCTCGAGAAACCGTAGCCGATTGGTGGACTACGGTGTTTGTCGTTTTTGGGCGATTATTTAAAGGGACTGTCATTCTTAAGGCGTGCAGTTATTGCAATAGTTGGGCGAGTCTATATGGCCCGAGGAACATACCTTGAGGCGTAAGATTTTGATCGCTCTTGTATATATTTTTTATTTTGAACGCGTTCGTGAATGTTCGATACTTAGAATGATGATATGTATGTGCGAACGAGCGTTCATAGAATGGCCGTTGTGTGCGGTCCATTAATCAGTTTGCTTGAATCATTTTTTTTGAGCAATGGCTGATTTTGAATAGTTTGCTTAGAAGCTTGATAGGGTTCAGGCCCATTCATGAAGTGGGCTCAAACTGTTAGGTTATGATACATATGACAATTCATAAATCATGCGGAAAAACCATAAAGCCAGGAATACATATTATTTACACATAATCATTTAGCATAGTTTAGATGCATACTCTTTGTTGCGTGCCTTCCCTAGCTGCGCCCGAACCGAACAAGAACAAGTCTTTAGGACTCCAAGTGTCGTCCCTCCGTAGATAGTCCACAGCACGTCCGGATCCGCCTTAAGATTGACCAACTAGAATCGCCCTTAAGGTACTATTATTTTCGGCACTTTTAGGCAATTGTGTGACTGAATTTTTCTCTCAAAAACTCACTTTGAATACTTGAAACTCGTTGTAAATATGTGACCCTAGGCACCTATTTATAGAGTTATGGAAAAGGATTTGGAATCCTATTAGGATACTAATTTATTTAATTATAATCCTACTAGGACTCTAATTAAATAAACTAAATTTTTTAGGATTAGATTTAATCATATGACGAATCCCGGTAGCCTTAGGATTCGAGTAACACACTTCGAGTAATACGCTAGCACCGCACGCAGGCCTTGCGGCCCACGCACAGCGCCAGCCCACTCGTCGCAGCCCCGCGCGCGCGCCCAATCTTCGGCTGGGCCTGGCTTTTGCGCTGGGCCTGGTCGTATGCTTGGCGTGTGGTTGTTGCGCTTGGCTTGCTGGGCGATGGCCCGGCTTCGTGCTGGGCCTTCGTCTGGCAGGCCTCGTCCGATGCTAATTCGTACGATGCGCTTCCGATTAAATTCTCGATTCCGGAATTCATTTCCGATACGAACAATATTTAATATTTCCGATTCCGGAATTAATTTCCGTTTCGAACAAATATTTAATATTTCCGTTTCCGGAACTATTTTCCGATTCCGATAATATTTCCGATTCTGACAATATTTCCGTTTCCGGCAATATTTCCGATTCCGGCAATATTTCCATTTCCGGTACGTACCATGTTTCCGTTTCAGGCAACATCTACGACTTGGATAATATTTATATTTCCGATACGATCCATATTTCCGTTTCCGGCAATATCATCGTTTCCGGAGTATTCATTTCTTGCCTGTGACGATCTTAGCTCCCACTGAAACCAAGATCCGTCGATTCCGAATATCCATAGATGGAGTATTTAATGCCATTAAATACTTGATCCGTTTACGTACTATTTGTGTGACCCTACGGGTTCAGTCAAGAGTAAGATGTGGATTAATATCATTAATTCCACTTGAACTGAAGCGGCCTCTAGCTAGGCATTCAGCTCACTTGATCTCACTGAATTATTAACTTGTTAATTAATACTGAACCGCATTTATTAGACTTAACATTGAATGCATACTTGGACCAAGGGCATTATTTCCTTCAGTCTCCCACTTGTCCTTAGGGACAAGTGTGCATTTCCTAATACCTTTGTCGCTAGATGCTTGCTCTTGAACATAAGGTAAGAGTTGTCATCCTTATTATGTCCAGAGGTGTTCCTCGGTTTCAGAGTTCAACTGATCAAATAAACAGATAATCATAGCCTATGATTCATCCGAGCACGGCCATGCATTTCACAGTTTCTAGCTCTCCGAGTGGCCTTGTACAACTTTTAAGCATCTCATCCCGATTTATGGGAGGATAATCCCAATCTTGCGATCTTGAGATTAGACTTCGTTTGATAGGTGATTACCTGAGCGTTGCCTTTATAGCCTCCTTTTACGGTGCGACGGTTGGTCAACGTCAAAGCAACCAGTTCTCAAACAAGTAATCTCAAATCACTCAGGTATTGAGGATTTAGTGTCTAATAATTTTAATGAAATTTACTTATGACAGATTTTCATCTCTTACAGTAAAGTTTCATAGGTCTTGTCCGATACTAGTCTTCCCAAAGTAAGTATCTATGCAAATGATTATGACATTGCCATGTCCACATAGTTCAAGAAACAGAACTACTAGTCATCTTGCATTCTAATCGTCTAACGTTTTCTATGCGTCCAATTTTATAGAAAACTCCGACTAGGGACCATTTTCAACCTTTGACATTCAAGTTCACTTGATAGACATTTCTTAGTCACAGGACTGGTCCTGACAGTCTATCTTGAATATATTGTCAAATTGAAGGGACTCATCATTTAATAAACCACAAATTAAATGGAAAAATGAATTCTTTTCATTTATTGTGAATGATTAACCAATAATGTTTTACAAAGATTTAAACTCTAAAACTTTAAAACATTAAACAAGGATATCAAAGCCATTCTCCAATATGCTTGATTCCCATAGCTGCAGTGTGCGAGTTGTGCTTCGCCTGCGGCAGAGATTTAGTCAATGGATCTGATATGTTGTCATCAGTTCCAATTTTTCTTATCTCGACTTCTTTTCTTTCAACGAACTCTCGTAGAAGGTGAAATCTACGAAGTACATGCTTGACTCTCTGGTGGTGTCTAGGCTCCTTTGCCTGTGCAATAGCTCAGTTATTATCACAATACAGGGCTATTGGTCCTTTAATGGAGGGGACTACACCAAGTTCACCTATGAACTTCCTTAGCCATATAGCTTCCTTTGCTGCTTCATGTGCAGCAATGTACTCCGCTTCAGTTGTAGAATCCGCAATGGTGCTTTGCTTAGCACTTTTCCAGCTTACTGCTCCTCCGTTGAGGCAGAAGACAAACCCAGACTGTGATCTGAAATCATCTTTGTCGGTTTGGAAACTTGCGTCCGTATAGCCTTTAACAATTAATTCATCATCTCCACCATAGACCAGGAAGTCATCTTTGTGCCTTTTCAGGTACTTCAGAATATTCTTGGCAGCAGTCCAATGCGCCTCTCCTGGGTCTGACTGGTATCTGCTCGTAGCACTGAGTGCGTACGCAACATCCGGGCGTGTGCATATCATAGCATACATTATTGAACCAATCAATGATTCATATGGAATCCCATTCATTCGTCTACGCTCATCAAGTGTTTTTGGGGACTGATTCTTGCTTAGAGTCATTCCATGAGACATGGGTAGGTAGCCTCGCTTGGAGTCCGCCATCTTGAACCTATCAAGCACCTTATTGATATAAGTGCTTTGACTAAGTCTAATCATCCTTTTAGATCTATCTCTGTAAATCTTGATGCCCAATATGTACTGTGCTTCTCCTAGATCTTTCATCGAAAAACATTTCCCAAGCCAAATCTTGACAGAGTTCAACATAGGAATGTCATTTCCGATAAGTAATATGTCATCGACATACAATACTAGGAAAGCAATTTTGCTCCCACTGACCTTCTTGTATACACAAGATTCGTCTGCGTTCTTGATGAAACCAAAGTCACTGACTGCTTCATCAAAACGTATATTCCAGCTCATGGATGCCTGCTTCAATCCGTAGATTGACTTCTTTAGCTTGCATACCTTTTTAGCATTCTTTGGGTCCTCAAAACCTTCAGGATGTGTCATAAACACAGTTTCTGTTAAAACGCCGTTTAAGAAAGCAGTTTTGACATCCATCTACCATATTTCGTAATCGTAATATGCAGCGATTGCTAACATTATCCGAATAGACTTTAGCATTGCAACTGGTGAAAAGGTTTCATCGTAATCCACACCGTGGACTTGCCTGTAACCTTTTGCAACCAATCTAGCTTTGAAAACTTCAAGTTTCCCATCCTTGTCCTTTTTCAGTTTGAAAACCCATTTGCTTCCAATGGCTTGGTAGCCATCTGGTAAATCGACCAAATCCCATACTTGGTTTTCAGACATGGAGTCTAATTCAGATTGCATGGCTTCTTGCCATTGCTTGGAGCTAGGGCTCGTCATAGCTTGTTTGTAAGTCGCAGGTTCATCACTTTCAAGTAATAGAACGTCATAGCTCTCGTTCGTCAAAATACCTATGTACCTTTCCGGTTGAGATCTATATCTTTGCGATCTATGCGGGGTAACATTTCTAGATTGACCATGATTCTCACCAGATTCTTCTAAAGATCTCTGAGTTTCATCCTGAATGTCATCTTGAGCATTCTCTAGAGTTTGTTGTTCGACTCGAATTTCTTCGAGGTCTACTTTTCTCCCACTTGTCATTTTGGAAATGTGATCTTTCTCCAAAAAGACACCATCTCGAGCAACAAACACCTTGTTCTCAGATGTATTGTAGAAGTAATACCCCTTTGTTTCCTTTGGATAGCCCACAAGGATACATTTGTCAGATTTTGGATGAAGTTTGTCTGAAATTAATCGTTTGACGTATACTTCACATCCCCAAATCTTCAGAAAAGACACATTTGGAGGCTCTCCAAACCATAATTCATATGGAGTCTTTTCGACAGCTTTAGACGGAGCTCTATTTATGGTGAGTGCAGCTGTATTTAGTGCATGTCCCCAAAATTCTAATGGAAGTTTGGCCTGACCCATCATTGACCTGACCATGTCTAGCAAAGTTCTGTTCCTCCGTTCCGACACACCGTTCCATTGTGGTGTTCCAGGAGGAGTCAATTCTGATAGAATTCCACATTCTTTCAGATGGTCATCAAATTCATAGCTCAGATATTCACCGCCTCTATCAGACCGCAGTGCCTTAATCTTCTTGCCTAATTGATTCTCTACTTCACTCTGAAATTCCTTGAATTTGTCAAAGGATTCAGACTTATGCTTCATTAGGTAGACATAACCATATCTACTGAAGTCATCAGTGAAAGTGATAAAGTAGCTGAAACCACCTCTAGCATTTGTACTCATTGGTCCACATACATCTGTATGGATTAAACCCAATAGTTCATTTGCTCTTTCTCCAACTTTAGAGAAAGTTTGCTTTGTCATTTTGCCAAGTAAACATGATTCGCATTTACCATAATCCTCTAAGTCAAATGGTTCTAGAATTCCTTCCTTTTGAAGTCATTCTAAGCGTTTCAAGTTTATATGGCCTAATCGACAATGCCACAGATAGGTGAGATCTGAATCATCCTTTTTGGCCTTTTTGGTATTTATGTTATATACTTGTTTGTCGTGATCTAATAAATAAAGTCCATTGACTAATCTAGCAGATCCATAAAACATCTCTTTAAAATAAAACGAACAACTATTGTCTTTTATTAAAAAGGAAAATCCCTTAGCATCTAAGCAAGAAACTGAAATGATGTTTTTAGTAAGACTTGGAACATGGAAACACTCTTCCAGTTCCAAAACTAGCCCGGAGGGCAACGACAAATAGTAAGTTCCTACAGCTAATGCAGCAATCCGTGCTCCATTTCCCACTCGTAGGTCGACTTCACCCTTGCTTAACTTTCTACTTCTTCTTAGTCCCTGTGGATTGGAACATAAGTGTGAGCCACAACATGTATCTAATACCCAAGAAGTTGAATTAGCAAGTATAAAGTCTATAACGAAAATACCTGAGGATGGAACGACTGTTCCGTTCTTCTGATCTTCCTTTATCTTTGGAAATTCTCTTTTGTAATGGCCTATTCCATCACAATAAAGACAGCTTGATGTGGACTTGTCCTGCTTTCATTTAGCATTGCCCTTGGACTTTCCACCTTTCTTGAACGGTCTCCTTCTAGCCTTGAGTAAATCTTTGGCTTCACAGTCCAGTATTATTTCAGCCTTTCTGACAAGGTGAATAAATTCTGCAACTGTTTCTTCTCTTGGTTCACTTAGGTATAGTTGCTTGAAGCGACCAAACCCACTGTGTAGTGAATTGAGCAAGATAGAGACTGCCATCCTTTCGCTTATTGGTGTTCCTAGTAGACTTAGGCGATCAAAGTATGAACGCATAAGATCCACATGGAACCTCAGTGGGACGCCTACCCTCTGTTTAGTGCGAAGGAGCTGAACATGTGTTTCTTGGACCTCCATCCTATAACACCTGTTGGGAGAACTAACCTTTAGACCAGACATTGATTCAATCAACTCGTGGACGTTCAGGTCCCTGTCCTCCGTGCTTCCACGACAGATATCCCTCGGATTCTTGATGAGCGTAAAAGGTTCATAGGCTACAAACCTTCTAGCCCAATCATCAGGGATATTGTTCAGCATGAGACTCATAACCTTTTTGAGATCCGCATTCCAGGCGTAAAATCTCTCAGGGGTCATGTCTCTGGCATAGTAGCTTGGCATGGGATGTGACAGTACATACTCAAGTCCATTGAGTTTGACTATTTCAACTAGCGTAGCTTCCCATTCAAGAAAATTTGCTAGGTTCAGCTTGACCATAAGCTCAGAACCTATGATGATGTTTTGATTGTTGTTTGCCATATTTAAAACTACAATTGAAAAGAATAAATAAATAAATAACCATTCACAGTTTCTCTTAATAAACTTAAATTCTAGCATACATGCATAATTCAATGTTTATTAAGCATTTTATTCAAGTTATGTGTTCCGGCAGGTGTGAATAAAATGATTCCAAGATCCTAAAATCATTGAAGAACTAAGCACAGTTTGTCGACTTAATCCTAAAACATCTTAGGTAAGCAAAAGCCTTTTGCTAATAGTCTAGAAACTATTCTTGGTTGATAGGTACGTCTAAGAACTTATTAGGTAAACCTATCGATTTTGCCACGACATAAAAGGACTCCTTACTTATATCGTTGAGTTTCACCAAAACTAACATGTACTCACAATTATTTGTGTACCTTGCCCCTTTAGGACCAATAAGTAACACCTCGCTGAGCGAAAACTATTACTAGATTGATGTAAAGGATATCCAAGCAAGTGTATATTTTGGCATGGCACCTTTTAACTCAATTTTTAAGTTTGGAACTTAAGGCTCTTACTATGTTGGTTAGATTTTAAGTGAACTAAAATCCTTAATCATGCAACATAATCAAGCTTTGATCTCATGCATATTTAAGACATATTTAAAAGCAATAAATAACTTAAAACATGCATAAGATAAATGTGATCTAGTATGGCCCGACTTCATCTTGAAGCTTTAACTTCAAAGTCCGTCTTGAAAATCTCCGTGGGAGGCACCATTTTCTTCAAATAGGATAACCTATAATTAAAACTAATTACAACTATTTGATGGTACGCAGACCATATTTGAATTGAAAAACAACTTTGGTACGCAGACCATATTTTCTATCCTATTTGGGCCATACTAGTCACTTCATAACCTGCAAAACAGTACATATACAATATATACCATTCACCCATTCATTATCATGAATGGCCCACATAGCTGGTTAGTAAAACACATTATGCATCACGTAAACATTTGCAGCAATTAATCAAGGGCACCAATAATCTACCAATTATTCAGTCCTTATTAATTATAATCAAGTTGTTTTTAACCTTAAGGATTTGTAGACCTAATGTTATTCCAGTAGGAACACGCACAAGAGGGGGGGGGGTGAATTGTAATTAGAACTTTGATAAAGTTTCTTGCGGAACTTAAGAAACAATCAAGAAACTGAGAATAGAGAAGACAATAACAACAATTGTGAAAACTTCTTGATACTAATCAAGAAGAGAATTCTTTTATTATGGTAATGCCTCGATTACAATAATCTCTCCAACACAAGTTCCTCTCAAACTCGTGTTCCTCACAGTAATCTACTTCGATTACAACTCCTTAACTTCTCTCTCTCAGACTTAAACTCTAAGTCTAAACAGGATAACTCTATCCTTACTAATACAAAATATAATTCGTGTTTGGATAACTCTAGATATTAATAATGCTTTTGTGTGGATATAAGGAACTTAGGAACTTTGAATTAACTAGGACACAAACTGTTTTAGAAAATCTTAGACAAAACGTTTTTAGGAAAGCAAGAACTCTCAGAATGTTTGTGTACTTTAAACCAAAAACGATTTCCCTTTTATAGTGTTTATCCTTAGGGTTAGTTCCCTTCAAAACCTCAACTGCTAACTGCCAGCACTTTGGTCTCCACGTCCCTTGACTTGAGGAACAAGGGGAAGACCACTTCCCACGTTCAGCCATAAAGCAGTTAGTGATTTGACTCAATCAAACCCTAAAATATTTCTCTAAAACAGATTTTATTTATCTACAAAAACTTAGGAGAATTTTTAGGAAAATAAGTTTTGTTTAAATAAAATAAAACGTAAATCTATTTTATATTAAATATGCAAAACTTGTTTTTATTTATGAAAATGTTTTCCATAAAAATCGCTTCCAATAAAATAAATGACCTAATTAAATCATAAGTTCCTTGGGTACTCTATATACCATTAGCATAATTAATATTTACATAAAATTCTAAGTACAGTGGACTACCTAGACTTTATGTCTTCCCTTTGTCTGGAACTTGCAACTCAGAAGCTTCAGACGTTCCAGTCAAGGAAC
The DNA here is from genome assembly GCF_020520425.1 of Spinacia oleracea. Taxonomy (NCBI): domain Eukaryota; kingdom Viridiplantae; phylum Streptophyta; class Magnoliopsida; order Caryophyllales; family Amaranthaceae; genus Spinacia; species Spinacia oleracea. Next base: position 71,917,366 of record NC_079491.1, on the reverse strand, counting down.
ATTGATGAGTTCCTCTCTAGCTAACACAGGAACTCTTGGCTATGAGTCTGTAATAGTTCTTGTGGATATTCGGAACTCTTGATATGTAACTGTGTTGCTCCTCTTGTGACTTCAAACTGGAACAGATACAACTTCCAGCTCTGAAACTCCATTGACTGTTCCAAGTGTACCTCAGGAACTTCACCAGTTTATTCAAGTTCCTATCCTAATAGAAACTTGGGCATATGCCTGTTCAAAGTCATTTAGCAACCATAATCAGGAAGTTTGCAATATGTGTGTGTCATCAACCAAAACTTAGGAACAACAATATTCCCCCTTTTTGGTGATGACAACACTTGCAAACTTTTTACAAAGAGAGTAAGTACAAACAAACAAGAACTTATACAGACTATTGTGAAACAGAACATAAAAATTGAAAAACAAAAGAGAAAGATTAGAGAGAAGAAAGAGGAGCACCCTTGGCTTACAGAGAGATTCAGAGAGATTGATTCAGGAACTGGATTGAGTGTGCCTTGGAAGTTTGCACCCATGACTTCCCCCTGTTGACATCAACAAAAAGCATAGCACGAAATATAGCCATTCCAAACACAGTGCCCCACGATCAACGTTTGGCAAGTTAAGCTAGCCTCAAAGTATTAAACTAACTCATACAATAAATTGAAAGCAAGCAGTAATGATCAAGACTAGAAAGCATAGATATGTGTAACCAAGCAAGTCAAAATAAGATGGAACAAATACCCAAGTTTAAAAATTATACAAACCGAAAGCAAATTAAAAAGATTGTTCCATGGCAAAAGATAAAAGAAACATGGGATAGGGTGATTTAGGCTTGGGATGGGGAACCAGAACCAGCAGTTTCTTCTATCACAGTCTCCTCAAAAGATTCCAGATTGTTGATCTTGGTGAGGATTGTGGCACGAGTTGCATTGGCTTGTTCTGAGTAGTGGTGAAGATCGTTTTGGAGAGTCTTGACACTTGTAACCAATGCACCTATGTGGGCCTGCATTGAGCTAATCCTGTGATCTGTTCCCTCCTGTAATTCCACCAGACGAGCAACTGTTGCCTTTAGCTCCAATATCTGATCATCCTTTGTGTTCCAGGCACCCCCATGATCTTGAACATGTTCCTGTTCAGATGGAACACGACGAGCTTTGGACTTTTTGGAGGATCTGGGTGTCCTTTTTCTTGGCCTAACAGTTTCAGGCAGTTCCTCTTGATTCAGTGGAACAGCATCCTCCTCTATGGGCATCTCCTTGACATCCCCTTCCTCATTTATTTCCATGAAGACAGGCCCTCTTTTCTTGTTCTCCTTCATTGCTACCCTCATGCTCTTTCTTTTTCCTACACTCTTCCTGTTCCCTCGAGGTAAAGGGACCTCTATTTGTTCGAGTTCCTCCTCCTCCTCCACTTCTTCTTTAACTGCAATTCCTTCCTGATCTTCCTCATCTTGTTTCTCTTCCTTTCCAGCCCTAATGACTTTACCCTGAACCACTTTAAGATTTAATAGATGGAGCATTTCAAGTTGAAGGATTTGGGTGGATTTTAAGGGAATCACAAAGTATGGGCTAAGGTCAACTGAGAAGCTTTTGAAGATTTCTGTAAGAAGGGAGGAGTATGGAATTTTGAATTTGGGGATACAGGTGGATAAGTGTTTGATCATGATTGCAGGAAAGTTTATGGGAATTTTCCTTTCAAGACAATACATGAGACATGCATCAAACAGACTTGCTATGTTCCTTTTCTGAGTTCGAGGAACTACACCTCTCCACACAATATTAAACAGTAATTTTTGAAGAGGTGAAAAGCAGTTGTGTGAGGTGGAGGTGGATACTTTAGAATCTCCTCCAATGGAACCAACTATATCTTTCTCATCTACATTATCTATGGTCACTGTGATTTGACCTTTGAGCCACATATCAAAACCCCTATTGGGTGTACCAAACAGCTGTTCCAGATAAGAGGCATCAAATTCGATGCGAGTTCCATTCACTTTACTTGAACATACATTATCAACACATGCAAAGTTCTTGCAGAATTCTTTCATAGCTTCAGGAATTAAGGGGGATTTGGCATAGGTACTCAACAGACTTACCCACTTTTGTTGTTCAAGGATTTCCATCAACTCTTTAAATTTCGTGGCTTCACACCATGTTGAGTTGATTGCGAACCCCTCGACCAGATTGTTTTCCTTTGCAGTGAGTTTCTTGGACCCTTTTGCTTCCCCCTGAGTTTGAGCATTCTCCTCTGTTTCCTCGATGTTTTCACCAGAAGCTTCCACTCGTCGTTTTTTGGATTTTCTTGTGGAGGATCTAGGGTTTGAGATTGGGGATTTCATTTCGATGTCAGTGTTGGTTTGTTCCCCCTGAGTGATTGCGAGCATTGGATTGTGGGATCGAAGAGGAATTGGCGATTGAATGGGTGAGGTATCCATGGGAACAGGAGATGAAGGGTTTCTCTTTCGTTTGAGTGATGTGAGATCAGTGTTGTTGCTTGTGAGAACCATGGTGGAGGTTTTTATAGGTGGAAGGAGAGGTGATGTCAGTGGAGAAGGCGTGTGAGAGAGAGAAAGGGGGTTGCATGGATTGATTGTGGAAAGTGAAGAGTTTCTCCTATTTATTGCCAATGGAACCGTTCCAAACATTCTTTGAATATGGGTATTCGGTTTTTAATTAAAAAAATAAATAGATAAAAATAAAAGGAAAAGAAAAAAAAAAAAAAAATTGTGTTTGACTTTGACTTGCTTAATTTCGTATCTCTGACTTAACTAGTTTGAAAGGAACTGCTTACCTTGCTCATTTGAAGTGTGAGTGAATTTGCCACGATGGTAAGCTTCAACTATGTTTGCACACCAGATTTTGTGTTTGTAATAGTCTATATGTACCATGATTTTTTGCTTTTGCCTTAGAGGAACTCCAATTTGGCAATTACCTTAGCTTGATCATTCCGAGTTCCATTCTCATTTTCTCATGTTTCTCTCTGTTCAAAGGCTTAGTTAAAATATCAGCAATTTGGTGATCAGTTTGGCAAAAATCTAATTTGATCAAACCTTTCTCAACATTATCTTTAAGGAAATGGTGTCTGATGTGGATGTGTTTGACTCGGGAATGATGAACCGGATCTTTTGAAATACAAATAGCACTAGTGTTATCACAATAGATAGGAACACAATCATAGATAATACCAAAATCTCTTAGCTGTTGTTTTATCCATAGAATTTGTGAGCAACAAGCTGCAGCAGCTACATACTCAGCTTCAGCTGTGGATAGAGCAACAGTATTCTGTTTCTTGGAACCCCAAGAAACCATGCATGGACCTAGGAACTGTACCATACCTGATGTGCTTTTTCTATTCACTAAGTCACCTGCATAATCAGCATCTGCATATCCTCTTAGCTCGAAGGATCCACTTCTTGGATAGTAAAGGCATAGGTCATCAGTTCCTTTGAGATATCTTAGTATTCTTTTCACCGCAGTTAGATGGGACTCTTTTGGATTTGATTGAAATCTTGCACATAGTCCTACACTAAAAGAAATGTCAGGTCTACTGGCTGTTAAATATAATAGAGATCCAATCATACCTCTGTATTTTGTTTGATTCACACTTTTCCCATTTGGATCAGTGTCTAATCTGGTAGCAGTTCCCATGGGAGTGTGATTTACTTTGGCTGATTCTAGCTCATATTTCTTTAGGAGTTCCTTCACATACTTTTGTTGGTGTATCATGATTCCCTCCTCGGTTTGCTTGATTTGTAAACCAAGGAAGAAGTTGAGTTCCCCCATCATACTCATTTCAAATTCACTGCTCATCAAGCTTGCAAAATCCTTGCACAAATTTTCATTAGTTGCTCCAAATAATATATCATCAACATAAATTTTAACTACTAACAAGTCAGTTCCTCTAGATTTTAAGAATAAGGTTTTGTCTATTCTACCTCTTTTAAAATCATTTTGAAGGAGGAACTTTGATAATCTCTCGTACCAAGATCTAGGGGCTTGTTTTAGTCCATAGAGAGCCTTATCTAATTTGTAAATGTGATTTGGAAATTCGGGATTTTCAAATCCAGGGGGCTGTTCCACATAAACATCTTCCTCTAAGAAACCGTTTAAGAAAGCACATTTAACATCCATTTGATAAAGTTTAAAACCCATGAAAGCAGCAAAAGCAATTAAGATTCTAATGGCTTCTAATCTAGCAACAGGTGCAAATGTTTCTTCAAAGTCAATGCCTTCCTGTTGATTATAACCTTTGACCACTAACCTTGCTTTGTTCCTTATGATTGTTGCATGTTCATCTTTCTTGTTCCGGAACACCCATTTTAGCCCTATCACCTTCTGGTGCTTTGGTTTGGGTTCCAAGTGCCATACCTTGTTTCTTTTGAATTCATTTAATTCTTCTTGCATGGAAATGATCCAGTCAGCATCTTCCAGAGCCTCAGTGTGATTTCTTGGCTCAAATATGGAGAGGAACGCGTGGAATGCGCAAAAGTTCCTTAGTTGTGACCTTGTCTGAGTTCCTTTTCTGATGTCACTCACAATGAGTTCCATTGGGTGGGACTTTAGATGCTTCCAAGGTTTAGGTTGAAATTGAGCTACTGGTGTTGTGGCATTTTCGTCAGTTCCTTCTATGACCTGAGTTCCCTGTTGGGGTTCCTCTGATGTTGTTTCTGGATCTTCTTGGTTTTCTGCTTGTTCCTCTAGTACGGGAACTTCTTGATTTTGTTGAGCAGTTCCTCTTGCTGTGTGTTTGCTTATTTGGAACTCCTCATCATTTTCTACAGCACGAGATAAACCAATCTCGAAAAATTCTTGTTCCTGTACTATGTCAGTTTTGTTAGATTCATCAAATATTATATGTACACTTTCCTCAACACACATAGATCTTTTGTTATAAACTCTATAAGCCTTGCTATTTAAGGCATATCCTAGGAACACTGCCTCGTCGCTTCTTTCATCAAACTTCCCCAAGTTCCTTTTTCCATTGTTGTGGACAAAACATTTGCTCCCAAAGGCTCTAAAGTAAGAGATGTTGGGTTTTATACCTTTTAGTAGCTCATAGGGGGTTTTGTTTAGGATTGCTCGAATCATAACTCTATTTATAATGTAACAAGCAGTATTGACTGCTTCAGCCCAGAAGTTCCTAGGCAAGGAACTGGCTATTAGCATGGTTCTTGCCATGTCCTCTAGGGTTCTATTTTTCCTCTCAACAACTCCATTTTGTTGTGGAGTTCTGGGAGCTGAGAAATTGTGGTCCATACCTTGTTCCTTGCAGTATTCATCGAATTTGTAGTTTTCAAATTCTGTTCCATGATCTGATCTTATATGGATCAGTTGGTGACCTGTGGTTTTCTGGATTTTCTTTGAAAATGTAACAAACTCATCAAACGTTTCATCCTTGCTTGTTAGAAATATGACCCAAGTAAAGCGAGAGTAATCATCAACAATAACTAATACATAATTTTTCCCACTTCTGCTTTGAATTCTCATTGGTCCACATAAGTCCATATGGATGAGTTCCAATGGTTTTGTGGTGCTTACCAATTTCTTAGATTTAAAGGAACTTCGGACATGCTTGCCTTTTGCACATGCATCACACACTTTATCAGTTAGGAACTTGATTGAGGGGAGTCCTCGAACCAGTTCCTTTGATCTTAGTTTGTCAAGCAGCGAGAAACTAGTATGTCCGAACCTCCTGTGCCATAGTAGGGAATTTTCTTCAAGGGCACTGAGGCAGGTTAGATTGTTCCTGGGAACTGTATTGAGATCCACAGAATATGTGTTCCCTTTACGAGTTCCTTCCAAAATAACCTTCCCAGTGTTATTGTTTATGATTTGACAGTTTTCAGAAGTAAAACTTACAGAGTTTCCTTTGTCACAGAATTGAGAGATGCTTAGTAGACTGTGCATCAAACCCTCGACTAAAAATACATTTTCAATGGCGTAGGAACTTGACCTTCCAACTTTTCCAATTCCAATAATTTCTCCTTTCATGTTGTCTCCAAAGGTCACAGTTCCTCCATTGTAGGCTTCTAGTGAGAGGAATTTAGATTTGTCTCCTGTCATGTGTTTGGAACACCCGCTGTCGAGATACCACGAGCTGTTCCCCTTCACTAGAATCTGTAAAGAGATCAAAGGTTAGTTACAGGAACTCGGGTTTCCTCGAGTTCCTTTTCAACTATAACTTCAGACTTCTTAACCCATTTTTGCTTTACATAATTTATGTTTCTTTGATCCTGTTCCTTCATCTTGGAACACTCAGTACTTATGTGACTTCCACTTCCACATGAGAAGCAGACTTTTACACTAGGAAGATCCACATACTTCTTCTTATGACTATTTTTATGGTTAAAGCCCAATCCTTCTGTTCTCTTAGATTGAGCATTCTCAATCCATTTGGGAGGAACTTTAGGTGGTTGTCTCTGTGCCCTGGCCATGGATAGTTCCCTTTCCAGTTTCTCTTTTTGTTCCTTTGTGGTGATCAGATCTTTGTTTAAATTTTCTAAGTCGATGTTAAAATTTCCCATGTTGATTTCCAAGGATTTTGTAGGATCTAAACTTAAATTAAACATCTTATATTGACTGAGTTGAACTTGTAGAAGGATGTTTTCATTTCTAATTTTTTCGAATGACTCATTAATAGAGGTATTTCTATCTAGTAATTCAAAGAACCTGCCTTGGACATCAGATCTAATATTGTTCAGATAATTTATGTGGTCTTTACTGAGTTCCAAGGCTCTATCACTTTGTGCTTTTAATATACTTAGCTTTTTGTAATCATCTAGAGTTTCTAGCAACAGTTCAATTAGTTTTGACTTTGAGAGACACTGAAGAGTGGAGGAACTTACTTCTTCTGATGGAACTTGATCAGTTCCTTCTGTTCTAGCCATAAGGCAGAGATTTGCAGTTTCTTCATTTGGTTGTTCCTCATCGTCTTCTGAGTCTGTTGCTTCGCCCTATGCAGCTATCATGGCCTTCTTGAAGTTTGGTCTGTTGAAGGTAGACTTGTTAAAGCGATCTTTGACCTGTTCCTTCCCTTTTCCTCTGGTCTTGTCGTTCTCCCACAGAGGGCATTCACGAATTTGATGATCAGTTTCTCCACATTTGAAGCAACCTTGCTCAGTTTTGGAACTAGTGATTTTCTTGGCAAAGTTCCTTCCTTTCTGGTTTCCTGGTTTGAAGTTCCTATAGAGCTTTCTCATTCTTCTGACCAGCATGGCAGCCTCTTCTTCATCTGGTTCAGATTCATCGAGTTCCTCAGCCTTTAGAGCAAGTCCTCGACTTCTTGAGCTCTCGGGAACAGCAGCTCCAAGATGCAGTTCGTGTGTCATCAAGGAACCAGCAAGTTGTTCAATGTTGAACTTGGTGAAGTCCTTGGTCTCAAACAGTGCAGTGACCTTTGTTCTCCAGCGATAATCTTGTGGCATGCTTCTTAGTATTTTTCTTACCTGTTCATCTGTGGGAATGATTCTACCAAGAGAAACTAATTCATTGGTTATGTTAGTAAATCTAGTGAACATTTCTTGAATAGTTTCTTTTGGAAGCATCTCAAATCTTTCATATTTAGACATCAAAAGGTCAATTTTGGAACGCTTAACTTCATTAGTTCCTTCGTGGGTTACTTGAAGTAGTTCCCAAATCTGTTTTGCGTTCTTGCACCCCATGACTCTGTTGTGTTCATGAGGTCCAAGCCCGCAATGCAAGATTTTGACAGCCATGGCATTCATCTCATATTTATCAAAGTCTTCTTTAGAAAATTCAGACATTGGTTTAGGAACTACCTCGTTTTCAGCATTGGTCTTTGTTACCTCGAAGTCTCCAACTTCAATTACACGCCAAACTTGGTAATTTTCAGCTTTGATGAATATCTCCATTCTATTCTTCCAGTATGAGTAGAACTTGCCATTGAACATAGGTGGCCTTTGTGTCGAGTAACCTTCTTCCAGTTTCTCTTGTGAGTTCATACTTTCAGGAACTTGACTCAAACAGGGTTTCCTGTGTTTTAGTGAGTACTGGCTCTGATACCAACTGTTATTCCAGTAGGAACACGCACAAGAGGGGGGGGGGGGGGGGTGAATTGTAATTAGAACTTTGATAAAGTTTCTTGCGGAACTTAAGAAACAATCAAGAAACTGAGAATAGAGAAGACAATAACAACAATTGTGAAAACTTCTTGATACTAATCAAGAAGAGAATTCTTTTATTATGGTAATGCCTCGATTACAATAATCTCTCCAACACAAGTTCCTCTCAAACTCGTGTTCCTCACAGTAATCTACTTCGATTACAACTCCTTAACTTCTCTCTCTCAGACTTAAACTCTAAGTCTAAACAGGATAACTCTATCCTTACTAATACAAAATATAATTCGTGTTTGGATAACTCTAGATATTAATAATGCTTTTGTGTGGATATAAGGAACTTAGGAACTTTGAATTAACTAGGACACAAACTGTTTTAGAAAATCTTAGACAAAACGTTTTTAGGAAAGCAAGAACTCTCAGAATGTTTGTGTACTTTAAACCAAAAACGATTTCCCTTTTATAGTGTTTATCCTTAGGGTTAGTTCCCTTCAAAACCTCAACTGCTAACTGCCAGCACTTTGGTCTCCACGTCCCTTGACTTGAGGAACAAGGGGAAGACCACTTCCCACGTTCAGCCATAAAGCAGTTAGTGATTTGACTCAATCAAACCCTAAAATATTTCTCTAAAACAGATTTTATTTATCTACAAAAACTTAGGAGAATTTTTAGGAAAATAAGTTTTGTTTAAATAAAATAAAACGTAAATCTATTTTATATTAAATATGCAAAACTTGTTTTTATTTATGAAAATGTTTTCCATAAAAATCGCTTCCAATAAAATAAATGACCTAATTAAATCATAAGTTCCTTGGGTACTCTATATACCATTAGCATAATTAATATTTACATAAAATTCTAAGTACAGTGGACTACCTAGACTTTATGTCTTCCCTTTGTCTGGAACTTGCAACTCAGAAGCTTCAGACGTTCCAGTCAAGGAACATTGATGAGTTCCTCTCTAGCTAACACAGGAACTCTTGGCTATGAGTCTGTAATAGTTCTTGTGGATATTCGGAACTCTTGATATGTAACTGTGTTGCTCCTCTTGTGACTTCAAACTGGAACAGATACAACTTCCAGCTCTGAAACTCCATTGACTGTTCCAAGTGTACCTCAGGAACTTCACCAGTTTATTCAAGTTCCTATCCTAATAGAAACTTGGGCATATGCCTGTTCAAAGTCATTTAGCAACCATAATCAGGAAGTTTGCAATATGTGTGTGTCATCAACCAAAACTTAGGAACAACACCTAATCAAGAGTTTATGACTAAAAGGGCTCCCACTTAAACCAATAAATTCATATGCTTTACTAATTTTAAACATAAAAATGTATTTCTAGTCTAACCGGAAACATACAAATTTAATTAAAATTTAAAGCTCATATAAATTTATAATTGAATCCAAAAAGTTTAATTTAATTTCAGTCGTATTTAAATTAATTCATGATTTTAATTTTAGTAAAATAATTAGAATAAATAAAATTTATTATAATTACAATATTCAAAATTAAAATCCAAGAAAATAATTTAAATTATTAATTTTAAAATTAATTAAAATTACGTAAACTGGAAATTTCAAATTAAAATTTCAAAACGATCTAATCGTAACGCAACAACCCCACGCAACGTACGCCCATGGGCCACACGCACACAGCCATCGCTGGCCATGTGCGCGCAGCCCATGCGCTGCGTCGCATAGCTGCTGCTGCTTTCCTTTGCAAGCCATCGCGCGAGCTGGTGCTCGCTGCGCGCGCGCCAGCGTTCGATGCACGCGAGCCATCGCTCGCTGCGTTCGCTCGTCAGCGCTCGCTGTGCGCGCTCGCCAGCGCTCGCTGCTGCGAGCCATCGCTCGCTATGCGAGGCATCGACGCTGGGCGGAGCACTCGTGGCACGCGAGCTTGCGCTCGCTGCACGCGAGGCTCCGCACGCTTTGCGCGAGGCAGTGCGCGCTGTGGCGCAGCTCGCTTGCTGCCCACACGCGACTGTCGTGCCTTGCCTTCGCCCATGCCCATTCGTCCATTGCTCATAGCCCACGACACAAGGCAGGGCTGCTGCCTTGTGCTCGTGCACCATGGCCTTGCTCATTGCATTCGTGCCGCATGGGCGACGAGCTCCCCTGCTCGTCGTCACATGCCCGCACTATACAACACCCCTTAAGGGTAACACGTAGCGTCCATTGCTTTCTGCGTGCAAGTTATATGAGCGAATCGCATAAAATTTTAAAAAAATTTATATTTAAAATTAATGAAAAATTAATAAATAATATTAATTTCATAATTTTAGGGCGAAAAATCGAAAATTTATTATTCAATTGATTTCCGATTAACATGGATTCAAGTCTAGGTCATAAAAATTTAAAATTTATCATAAATTTAATTTTTATGGTGGTTTTTAATCATAGGTATCTAATTAATTATAATTAATTATGAAAATCAAATTAATTCTAAATTATTCTAATTTTCAACAAATTAATCATAATTACAAATTAGATTGTATAATTAACAAGGCTAGGCATTCAAACTTGTTAAACATATACAGTAGGTCAATCAAAAATTCAAGATTTATCAACAAGAATCGCAAATATTTAATTTAATATCTTAAATTTACGAAATTTTGCATTCGAAAAACTAAAACCTCCGAAAAGTCATAGTTAGGCTTCGAATTTGAAAATTTTAGAATGCCTTTTACATGCGGAATTGACACAAAAATCACTCGATTTGGATGAGTAACGAAGAAACTGCCGAAAAACTGCGTACGTATAATTAAATAAACGCAATTTGCAATTAATTAACAATTACGAAAATTAATCACCCCTTTTAATTCTTGCAAATTTGTAATATTTAACCATGTTCATGCAATTTAGATTATGAAAATAATAAGAGGCTCTTGATACCACTGTTAGGTTATGATACATATGACAATTCATAAATCATGCAGAAAAACCATAAAGCCAGGAATACATATTATTTACACATAATCATTTAGCATAGTTTAGATGCATACTCTTTGTTGCGTGCCTTCCCTAGCTGCGCCCGAACCGAACAAGAACAAGTCTTTAGGACTCCAAGTGTCGTCCATCCATAGATAGTCCACAGCACGTCCGGATCCGCCTTAAGATTGACCAACTAGAATCACCCTTAAGGTACTATTATTTTCGGCACTTTTAGGCAATTGCGTGACTGAATTTTTCTCTCAAAAACTCACTTTGAATACTTGAAAACTCGTTGTAAATATGTGACCCTAGGCACCTATTTATAGAGTTATATATGGAAAAGGATTTGGAATCCTATTAGGATACTAATTTATTTAATTATAATCCTACTAGGACTCTAATTAAATAAACTAAATCTTTTAGGATTAGATTTAATCATATGACGAATCCCGGTAGCCTTAGGATTCGAGTAACACACTTCGAGTAATACGCTAGCACCGCACGCAGGCCTTGCGGCCCACGCACAGCGTCAGCCCACTCGTCGCAGCCCCGCGCGCGCGCCCAAGCTTCGGCTGGGCCTGGCTTTTGCGCTGGGCCTGGTCGTATGCTTGGCGTGTGGTTGTTGCGCTTGGCTTGCTGGGCGATGGCCCGGCTTCGTGCTGGGCCTTCGTCTGGCAGGCCTCGTCCGATGCTAATTCGTACGATGCGCTTCCGATTAAATTCTCGATTCCGGAATTCATTTCCGATACGAACAATATTTAATATTTCCGATTCCGGAATTAATTTCCGTTTCGAACAAATATTTAATATTTCCGTATCCGGAACTGTTTTCCGATTCCGATAATATTTCCGATTCTGACAATATTTCCGTTTCCGGCAATATTTCCGATTCCGGCAATATTTCCATTTCCGATAATATTTTCCGATACGTACCATGTTTCCGTTTCCGGCAACATCTACGACTTGGATAATATTTATATTTCCGATACGATCCATATTTCCGTTTCCGGCAATATCATCGTTTCCGGAGTATTTATTTCTTGCCTGTGACGATCTTAGCTCCCACTGAAACCAAGATCCGTCGATTCCGAATATCCATAGATGGAGTATTTAATGCCATTAAATACTTGATCCGTTTACGTACTATTTGTGTGACCCTACGGGTTCAGTCAAGAGTAAGCTGTGGATTAATATCATTAATTCCACTTGAACTGAAGCGGCCTCTAGCTAGGCATTCAGCTCACTTGATCTCACTGAATTATTAACTTGTTAATTAATACTGAACCGCATTTATTAGACTTAACATTGAATGCATACTTGGACCAAGGGCATTATTTCCTTCACAAACATCGTGCCCTTTCGATTGTTCAAACATTTGCTTCGAGATTTTTTTATTTTGCTATGGTTGTTTCGTAGCTTGGAGCCCCCAAGTATGCATGTTAGGATGCTTCCTTTTGGCGTACGATTTTTGTAGGTTCTTTCGAGAAAGATGCCTTGCGGTTCCGCTCGTGTAGGTGCGAGCTATCCCTTCCGTGGTAGGTAATATTTTCCTACCTTTAATCCTTAATGTAGAATTCGTGTGGCTTGCATTTTGAATTTGGGCGATAAGTAGTCTTTGCCTCTTTACACGTGCTCTTTGTCGTGCTTACATTAGTGCAATATGCCTTACTCTTTTTTTTTTTTTAGACTTGTACCGTGGGATAGTTGAACTTATGGTGCGACGTAGGCTTGTGTGGCCTAACAGCGTGTCTTAGAACATTCCTCCAGGTGTTGGAATATCATTATTATTATTTTTTTCTTTTTTCTTTTTTTTTTGCATTGGAGTATTCCCCCACGCCTCGTTCAGGTCCTCGAACAAGTGTAGCATCTTCTGCGTGGGTGTGCACAGCTTATTACTTCGTTCGATGTGGGGATTCATAGATGTTTCTTTCTTGTTTTTATATCTGGGAAAAATTTGGCAGGCAGAAATTTTCAGCGCCCAGGCTGGGGCGTTAAAGATATCGGCGCCCAGCTCTGGGCGTTGAAAATGATTTCTGGGCAGAATTTGACACTTTTTCTTTCTCTTTTGCTTTGGAACGACGTAGACTGTGTAACGGGCGCTTTATAGGGCGAGCGTTATGTGCAGTAGTTCGGTCGGAGTTTTGGTGACTCGCGATTTTCAGGTACCCTTGTTAGTGGGGTGACTTTATATATTCTAAGTGGTGCTTAGAATTTGGGAGGGGTTGTAGCCATTCTAAGGTTCGTTTTACATGATTGACCTTAGGATTGTGCCCCTATGACGTGTGTATAGCATTAGCGTCGAGAATTTGCGATAAAATCGTCATTTTGAGCATTTTTAGAGTGTTTTTCTCAAGCCCCCAATTGTAGCTACGGGATTGGCTTGGTGCCATAATGCTTGGCATACGTTTTTATGCATTCATGGTGTCATGGATCATGAATAGTTTGAACCAGACTCGTTTAGTGCGAGGTACGCTCGAGTAGTGATTTGCTACTTTTCTTGTAAATGTTGTATTATGCGATATTGCCATGGTCAAGGTAGTCACATGTTGAAGTGTGCCTTTGACCAAAAGCTAGGTGCCTTTCTTTACCCATAATCATATTTAGAAATCTTTTTGACTCACTCGCAACACCGAGAGAAACATATACTTAGCTTAAACCAACGACACTTTATTATGTTCGAAGAAATTATTGAAAATTATTTGAAGTCCGAGTCCTACTGTGTACAATCCGAGGTGTCCTAAGTAAGTTGACTTATAGAAGGGTTCGTACAGGATTATATGAGTGAATCAAAATACTGTTACAATTTTTGGAATGCTGTCTAAGGATTTGCTGGAAGCCAGGGTGCAGGCTTCAAGATATACTTGTGCCCGTTTGGCTTATGCTTTAGGCTTTTAGGGCCATCTTTTCCAGAATTGCGGGAATATAAACCGTTTTCAAATTGACTTAGATTTACTTGGTGTATGTCTGCACAAAAGGTCAAGGTATACTTAGTTATTTCCCTAGCTCTTTCATTTCAATTTTTTAGCCCCCAGTTGTTTTTATGTCTTCTCATTAATGATGCTTTCTGATTTCGATTTTAGATGCCCGTGTCATATGTCTGAGTAGGGTGAGCCTTGGTTAAGTGCCAAGTCCTATTGACAATGTCTGATTTTTTTCAAAGGGGATTCGTAAGCATTTGAATTACCATGAACGGGTGCCCTGAGTTCGAAGGAACGATGGGGCGATGCCGTAGAATAATTCTCTTTATTGCAAGCTTACTGCCGTTACTACTTGTTGGCGATCATGACTGTGTCTAGTGGTGAAAGAAGGTCTTTAAGTGAGTTAGTTCGCTTTAGGGAGGGTCAAGTCGAGTACTTTAGAGGTCATGGACGCTTGCGCTAGCCCCCATTCAATTGAGGCAAAGCGATCTTTTGAGTCTTGGCTAAGTGCGTAGGAGTGTGAGTGCTCCTTTTGGCAAGGGTACGTGCCTTTATCATTTTTCGATGTGTGCTCGTTTTGGCATCTTGATGACTTGGATTCTTCCTTTGACTTAAATTTTTCTTTCGACTTGGGTTGCAAGTAATTAAATTTCAACAAGGGACTCTATTTCTTATTCTTGTTATTCTATAGGCTTTAACATTTTTGCAAATTGGTTGGACCGAATCATGGATTGCCTACGTATCCGCCTTAAATAGATTTAATTTGGAATCAGGTCTTGCGTAGTTCTTAGCCAGAAAATGGTTTCTTATAATGCCGAATTCGATAAGTATGTTCTGAGATGGAAACATATTATTTGAAACAGTAGAATAAGTGAAGTTTATTATTATTTTAATCTGCTGCTTTGCCGTAAGACAAAATTTTGTTTTATTTTTTAAGTACATGTATTTGCACAAAAATCTTTTCATGTGTTTTTTGGTACGTATATATGAATACTTGTTGTACCCCTCCAAGTGTTCGTTATTTTTCCGTGCATGTGCGGATAAAATGACGAGCACTTCAGGACAAAATTTGGCAAGCAGAGAGATTCAGCGCCCAGACTAGGGCGCTAAAGATTTCGGCGCCCAGCTCTGGGCGCTAAAAATGATTTCTGGGAGGATCTTTTTTGGTGCGCTAAATGCTTCTTTTTCTTTTTAGACTAACTTTAGAGGCGCTTTGCAAAGTTCCTTTTTTATTATTCACATATTATTTTTTATTTTTTTCTTACGATGAGCGTAGAATGTACTTTTCATTTGTCTTTCTTTTATTTATTTGCGACTCAAGACGGCTTGAAAGATGGGTTGAATGAGATAGGATAATTTGTATAGGTATTGGTCAAGCATGAGGATTACATCTGCTAGGACTCACAAGTTGCAGCCTCAAGCTAGTGTCATAAGTTTACATCAACCAAGGCCAATGAGTAGCATGGGGACGGCTCAAGGGTATATCAACAGGATGTATCCAAACAAGTTATATGGTCATTATGCTAATGGTGGTGTAAGAGCAGGTTTGAGCTTTGGAAATAATGGGTATGACGCACGTGTCAATGGCCGTGCGTGGTTTGCAGTTGATAACAAGTTCAAGAACAAGAGTCGAGGTAATGGTTTCTTGGGTTATGGTAATGTGAACATGGATGGGTTAAATGAGCTGAACAGGGGCCCCAGAGCGAAGGCGTCTAAGAACATAAGGATTGGAAAGGGTAGACATCGTAGAATTTTATGATTTGGATTGGTTGACTCAATTCTTTTCCTTCGTTTACTTGGGTAAATTTCGCACTTTGGGAGGTACGGGCTAAATATTTCATGGCTCGCTCTTTTCGCTCTCCCTTTTCTCTTTCTTTTTAAGTATTTCATGGCTTGCTCTTTTCGCTCTCCCTTTTCTCTTTCTATTTTTTTCTTTTTGCTTGGGATTTATCCCCAACCTAAATCCTTCCAAATTTTTATTTGGGCTAAAAGGTAGATGGTTGTGGTCTTTGAGTCACGAGGCGAGACTGAGTGAGCCTCGTTTGGTAGGCCTATAGTGGACCTTTAACTTTAGTAGGCCTAGGGCGGACCTTTAAATTGTCTTACTTTGCAAGCGTATTTAGTCGTTTCTTAAAATGTGCAAATAGCGTAGATTCGAAATCTTGTTTTTACCTTATTGAAATTTAACGAAAGAATTGCATCGAAAATAACTTTTTTTGCTTCTTTTCAGATTCCAGTTTCTGGGATTTAATTGGAAGTTGTGATTTAGACTCGAACTTTCATTAATTTTTCTGATTATAACCCGTGTATGAATACAAGGATGTGGCCTAGACTCAAAATAATGACGTGGCGTAACCTATAATATTTGACCAAGCAACTCTCAGACTTAGGCTAATTGGACCATAACTTTAGTTGGTTGACACTTTAGATTTTAACCCTTGGGTGTTCATTTGTCACGCGCCATTTTGCTTAATGTTGGCAAAGTAGTTAGTTGGGGAGATCGAATTTTCTTTTGTTTGCAAGACTAGAATCATTAGTGCGGTTTCCCTCTTAGTGTGTATTGCTTTACCCCGATGGTAGCCTTATGGCATGCCGACTTGGGTAGTTTCATGGTTCGTCATGTTGCATTCATGGAGAATATTTTAGTCTGTACGTAGGAATACTTCAAGGAGCGAGTGGCTCGAGAGGACTATGATAGTCGTGACCCAATGTGATCATAAGCCTTGAGGCCATTAATTTTTGCTAATGGTATTGACACTTTAGGCTCACTTTGGGGGTTGTGCGACTATGGGGGAATGATTTTCAGAATGTGACTGTTTTCATTTTGCAAATACTATAATATATTATTTTTATTGGTGAGAGAGAGTATTGAGGCCGCAGATTCTTGTTAGGTTATGATACATATGACATTACATAGATCATGCGGAAACAACCATTAACCCAGGACAACATATTATTTACACATAATCATATAGCATAATTTAGATGCATACTCTTTGTTGCGTGCCCTCCCTAGCTGCGCCCGAACCGAACAAGAACAAGTCTTTAGGACTCCAAGTGTCGTCCCTCCGTAGATAGTCCACAGTACGTCCGGATCCGCCTTAAGATTGACCAACTAGAATCGCCCTTAAGGTACTAGAAAATTTCGGCACTTTTATGAGCAAGATGTGTGTTTTAATTTTCTCTCAAAAAACTCACTTTTGAATACTTTGAAACTTATTATAAATTGTGAGCCCTAGCCTCATATTTATAGGGGTATGGAAAGGGAATCGAAATCCTATTCAGATACAAATTAATTAAACCTAGAATCCTACAAGAACTCTAATTTTAATTAATTTATCAAATAGAATTAGGAATTTAATCATTAACCGAACTCTGCATGTTTTAGGAAACGTGCACGAACACAAACACTTGCACACACACGCACGGCTGCCACGATGGGCCCCATGCGTGCGCGCGAGCAGCAGTCCACGCAGCGCCCGCGCGCGCTGCGCGCTGCGCGTGCTGTGCGCGCTGTGCGCGCTGCGCAGCCTGCTGGGCCTGGCCTTGCGCTGGGCCTGGCGTGGCTGTTTGTGCGGCGCGCTTGGCTTGCTGGGCGATGGCCTGGCTTCGTGCTGGGCCTCGTCCGGCAGGCCTCGTCCGATGCTTATTCGTACGATGCGCTTCCGATTAAATTTTCCGATTCCGGAATTCATTTCCGATACGAACAATATTTAATATTTCCGATTCCGGAATTAATTTCCGTTTCGAACAAATATTTAATATTTCCGTTTCCGGAATTATTTTCCGATTCCGGTAATATTTCCGATTCTGACAATATTTCCGTTTCCGGCAATATTTCCGATTCTGGCAATATTTCCATTTCCGATAATATTTTCCGATACGTACCATGTTTCTGTTTCCGGCAACATCTACGACTTGGATAATATTTACATTTCCGATACGATCCATATTTCCGTTTCCGGCAATATCATCGTTTCCGGAGTATTCATTTCTTGCCTGTGACGATCTTAGCTCCCACTGAAACCAAGATCCGTCGGTTCCGAATATTCATAGATGGAGTATTTAATGCCATTAAATACTTGATCCGTTTACGTACTATTTGCGTGACCCTACGGGTTCAGTCAAGAGTAAGCTGTGGATTAATATCATTAATTCCACTTGAACTGAAGCGGCCTCTAGCTAGGCATTCAGCTCACTTGATCTCACTGAATTATTAACTTGTTAATTAATACTGAACCGCATTTATTAGACTTAACATAGAATGCATACTTGGACCAAGGGCATTATTTCCTTCAGTCTCCCACTTGTCCTTAAGGACAAGTGTGCATTTCCTAATTCCTTTGTCGCTCGATGCTTGCTCTCGAACATAAGGTAAGAGTTGTCATCCTTATTACGTCCAGAGGTGTTCCTCGGTTTCAGAGTTTAACTGATCAAATAAACAGACAATCATAGCCTATGATTCATCCGAGCACGGCCATGCATTTCACAGTTTCTAGCTCTCCGAGTGGCCTTGTACAACTTTTAAGCATCTCATCCCGATTTATGGGAGGACAATCCCAATCTTGCGATCTTGAGATTAGACTTCGTTTGATAGGTGATTACCTGAGCGTTGCCTTTATAGCCTCCTTTTACGGTGCGACGGTTGGTCAACGTCAAAGCAACCAGTTCTCAAACAAGTAATCTCAAATCTCTCAGGTATTGAGGATTTAGTGTCTAATAATTTAATGAAATTTACTTATGACAGATTTTCATCTCTTACAGTAAAGTTTCATAGGTCTTGTCCGATACTAGTCTTCCCAAAGTAAGTATCTATGCAAATGATTATGACATTGCCATGTCCACATAGTTCAAGAAACAGAACTACTAGTCATCTTGCATTCTAATCGTCTAACGTTTTCTATGCGTCCAATTTTATAGAAAACTCCGAATAGGGACCATTTTCAACCTTTGACTTTCAAGTTCACTTGATAGACATTTCTTAGTCACAGGACTGGTCCTGACAGTCTATCTTGAATATATCGTCAAATTTGAAGGGACTCATCATTTAATACTAAACCAAGATTAAATGGAATATGAAAACGCATTTCATATATGATAAATGTTCAACCCCAATGTTTTACAACCATGGGCCTCAAACCCATCTTCTAAAACAATTCATGGAATTCAAAGCTATGCTTGATTTCCAGTGCGACAATGTGAGTGTTGCTTCTCACTTGTTGCATAGGTTTAGTTATCATTCTTTGCCAATCTTAATATCCTTTTTCATCGAATGTTCTTCGAGATATGATGAATAAGATCTTTTGAGTTTGTTTATTATGCGATCTAGTCTTTCTTACTTCGATGGTGGTTTTACTCATTTTGCAATGAAGAACCATCAAGTTAGCAGACGTTTTTCTTGCTTCAAGAGTGGTTCTACGCATTTTTCAATGAAGAACCATCAAGCCAGCAGATAGGTGATCTACCCAAGTTCAGTGAAGAACTTTAAACAACCCTGTTTTATTGCTTCTTAGGCAACAATCACTTTTACTTCAACTGTATAGGTTGCTAGTGATGCTTTGTTTGGATTTACCTATCCAAGCAGTTCATAGATATGTGGAAGACTCTCCAACTATATCTTAGAACATAGAAATTAATATTTTTAATTTCCCACGTAACAACTCATGGTCTCCAATCCATGTTGCCATTTCAAAACACGATGCTCTATAGCTCGTCCTTATCAATGGATAACTCCAAAGGGTCTTGCTTGATCCTTTGCCAGTGTTTATGCGTGTAGCATCAATATTTAGCATATCTTTATTTCCTTGAATCAAGAACTATTCCTATGTACTTTTTCAAGTACCATAAGTATTCTTGATCTCAACCTAGTTGATCTTCACTTAGATCAATAGAGATTGGTATATGTTCGTCATGCCTAAAGTCATACGATACATTTTTGGCGATCCTCATATTATATCATACATGATAAATTCTTTTTCAGAATAATTCCCAATTGAATTCTATTCATGTAATTTTAGCTCATTCAATTTCAGCAGATACTGAATCCAGCTAAATTCTTTGACATATAATATAGGTTTAAGAATCTCATTTAGACTCTTTGATGTTTAACTTAGTAAATGCTTATACATAGTACAAACATCCTTTACTTAGATTTATTCACATGGGTCGAATATCTCCAGTGGAGACTTTCGTGTTTGATTTAGTAAATGCCATTACTTAATCCAAAACAATATCATAAGATCTTTGTAAATAGATCTTAATACCCAGTATGTACTAAGTTTCGCCATGGTCCATCATTGATGAATAATTTCAAATCTAAGTCATTAGCATTTGAATGTTATTTTACAATAGAGAGATATGTGTGTGATACACATAGGACCAATTAAGTTTTATGTACTCCCACTAAACTTCTTATATATCTATAAGAATCATGTACATTTTTATGAAACTAAAATACTTATTAGCTTCATTAAAATACATTTCTAAATCCCAATTGCTTGCTTAAATCTGTACTTAGATTTCATAAGCTAGCTTTCCTTTTTAAGAATTTATTTGGATCCACAAATTCTATGACATACCATGTACATATTATATTCCAACATTTGATTGAGGAATACGTTTTGTCATCCAATTGCCATATGTACCAATATGCAATCATTGCTTGAATTATAGACTTAAGCATTACGATTTTGCATGAGGTTTCAACACAATCCACGCCGTGAATTTGCTTGTAACCTTTAGCAACTAATCTAGCTTTGTGTGTGAACACAATTTCATGTTTGATGGTTTTTATCCTTAAAACAAACTTGCAACTAATAGGTGTGAAACTATTCTTGCAAATCAACAAAATTTCAATTTTGTCATCAAAACATTGAGTATGTTTTATGGCCTCTAACCATTTAAAACATTTGAGTCTATATATGGCCTCTAACCATTTTAGGGAATCTGGGTTTCGTCATAGCTTTCTTACAAGTCACAAACTCATTAATCTACATGATAATAGTTTAACTGCAAGTTGTAGGTTTCTTCACTATTTAATAGAAGAATCTCATAGTTTCATTGACCTGATCTCTATGTTTCATTACTATCTAATAGAAGAATCTCATAGTTTCAGTGACTTGAATTCTATGCCTACTTGGGTATAGAACATCAAACATTAGAATATCAATAGCCACTTAAAGTCCTTTGAATATTCTGTTCTCCTTGAAGCACTTGTAAAGTCTTCTAAGAGATGTCTATTCTTTAAAGCCACTTCTAAAGTCTTAAAGAATAAGTTCGGATTTTCTGAAGCACTTCGAAAAGCCTCCGGAATGTCCGTTTATGTTT
The DNA here is from genome assembly GCF_020520425.1 of Spinacia oleracea. NCBI lineage: Eukaryota > Viridiplantae > Streptophyta > Magnoliopsida > Caryophyllales > Amaranthaceae > Spinacia > Spinacia oleracea. The sequence goes on along the minus strand of NC_079491.1, from coordinate 71,896,114 downwards.
GTTGTTCGCCTTGAAAACTTTCGAGGTCTATTTTCTCCCACTTGTCATTTTGGAAACGAATCTCCAAAAGGACATCATTTCGAGCAAACAAACATTATGTTCTCAAAAATTCGTGGTAGAAACAATACCCTTGTGTCTCATTTGAATAAATCACAATGAAACATATATCTATACTTGGGCCTTAGTTTGTTGAATAACAAACACTAAGCTCCCACTGAGTTTAGGAACTCTTTAGATATATTATGAAAAGATATTCTGAAATTGCTTTTCAATAGCTTTGACGAATTTGGTTTAGTTTGGTGGTAGTTGAGCATTTTGTTTTAGAAATTATAGGAAAAGTCTTTATGATTCATCATTGATCGAATCAAGTACTAATTGACTTCGATCATTCCAACGTAGATATGTCATATCTTATGGAGCTAGATTGTGAAATTACAACACACAATCATTGATGATCATATTTGGTCTCAAGTAATCATTAACATGATCTAACCTAGATCTTTATGATTTCTTACCAAGTGGATTTTATACTTCTGAATCTTTGAACTAGCCAAACAGATTCAACTTATATCACATTTGAGTAAATAAACCTATATTCACTCAAATCCATGTGAAATAATAAAGTCATAAAATCTTTCTTTAGCTTTGAACTCCATTGTCTAGGCGTTCTAACAATAGTTCATATCTTTTGTTACTTTCAACAAGTAAGACTAGTTGTCTTAAAATGATCTAGAAATCAATCAACTTTCAGAAGTCCATCAAAATAGAGCTTATGAATGTTAACTTGTTGATATGGTCTAAGCAACAATGCCAAAGATTTGTGGAACTAAAATCAAGGGGTTGATTTGAACCTAGTAAAGTTCTTTAAAGAGTTGTTTGTTTTAATCAAGCATATTGACTCAACCTGTAATTGACCATTTCATTCAAATAAACAAACAAACATTGTTTTTGTTTTTCTTTGAATGTGAGTCTTTCTGTGTTTGAAGCAGAAATTTAGGTATGCTGATTATGGAACAAAATAGCCATTAAGTTCCAGCCTTTGAAAGGACTTAAAACAAACTTAGATGACCCTACAATTAATGTAGCATTGCCATGCTTCATTTCCCACTTGTAGGTCATTAGTGTATCCTAGCTTCCATTGTTTGAGTTATTACCAAAGTAAGAACCTCAAGAGGTATATGATACCAAGGAAGTTTGATTGCTAGGTCACTTCTCTTTAAACATAAACTTATAGGTAGAAACGGAATCGTAAATTCCTTTCATTGTTCCTCGTTTTCCTATTTCTTGTATCCTTTCTTATAGTCTTATTGAATTCTTTAGTGTTGACTTTTATACTTTGTTAGACATGTCCAATGTCACCAACAAGGTTCTTTACCATTTTAATTTATGTTGAATATTTTGTTTCAACTAGATGATCTTACCAGAAGCTTCTAAAGTTCTCTAAGCATCGATCTATTCGAATGTCTAGGGACTAGACTCATTCGAGAATTAAATGGACAAAGATATTAGGTTGTTAACCATTGGTAAAGCTGAGCGTATTAAACTCAATGCTTTATGATCTCAAAACTACAGTGTATTTTGAATTCACAAGCACCAATTGGTTTGCTATTCAATTTTGATATTCGAAAACAATCATAAAAGTCGATATAAGAAACGTACATTTTAAATTGCTCACTTTCTCTCTTTTCCGTGAATCGTTCTTGGATTCACTACCAATCGAGGAAATTTACTGTTACCTTTCTAAAAGGATTTATTGCAGTGCAAGATATTTAATTATAAACAATAATTAAAACATACATTGAAGCATGCAAAGTCTAAACATTTATCATGAATAATAACTTGAAATTAAAGCAACCATGCAATTCAAACAAGTTATTAGCATTTTATTCGATTTTATTGTTCCGGCAGGTGTGAATAAAATGATTCCAAGATCCTAAAATCATTGAAGAACTAAGCACAGTTTGTCGACTTAATCCTAAAACATTTTAGGTAAGCAAAAGCCTTTTGCTAATAGTCTAGAAACTACTCTTGGTTGATAGGTACGTCTAAGAACTTATTAGGTAAACCTATCGATTTTGCCACGACATAAAAGGACTCCTTACTTATATCGTTGAGTTTCACCAAAACTAACATGTACTCACAATTATTTGTGTACCTTGCCCCTTTAGGACCAATAAGTAACACCTCGCTGAGCGAAAACTATTACTAGATTGATGTAAAGGATATCCAAACAAGTGTATATTTTGGCATGGCACCTTATAACTCAATTTTTAAGTTTGGAACTTAAGGCTCTTACTATGTTGGTTAGATTTTAAGTGAACTAAAATCCTTAATCATGCAACATAATCAAGCCGTAATCTCATGCATTTTAAGACATATTTAAAGCAATAAATAACTTAAAACATGCATAAGATAAATGTGATCTAGTATGGCCCGACTTCATCTTGAAGATTTTACTTCAAAGTCCGTCTTGAAAATCTCCGTGGGAGGCACCATTTTCTTCAAATAGGATAAGCTATAACTAATTACAACTATTTGATGGTTCGCAGACCATATTTGAATTGAAAAATAACTTTGGTACTTTAGACCAATTACATTCAAATTAATGGTACGCAGACCATATTTTCTATCCTATTTGGGCCATACTAGTCACTTCATAACCTGCAAAACAGTACATATACAATATATATACCATTCACCCATTCATTATCATGAATGGCCCACATAGCTGGTTAGTAAAACACATTATGCATCACGTAAACATTTGCAGCAATTAATCAAGGGCACCAATAATCTACCAATTATTCAGTCCTTATTAATTCTAATCAAGTTGTTTTAACCTTAAGGATTCGTAGACCTAATCAAGAGTTTATGACTAAAAAGCGCTCCCACTTAAACCAATAAATTTATATGCTTTACTAATTTTAAACATAAAAATGTATTTCTAGTCCAACCGGAAACATACAAATTTAATTAAAATTTAAAGCTCATATCAATTTATAATTGAATCCAAAAGTTTAATTTAATTTCAGTCGTATTTAAATTAATTCATGATTTTAATTTTCGTAAAATAATTAGAATAAATAAAATTTATTATAATTACAATATTCAAAATTAAAATCCAAGAAAATAATTTAAATTATTAATTTTAAAATTAATTAAAATTACGTGAACTGAAATTTTCAAATTAAACATTCAAAACGATCTTTAATCGTAACGCAAACACCCTACGCGTTGCACGCCCATGGGCCGCACGCACACAGCCATTGCTGGCCATGTGCGCGCAGCCCATGCGCTCGTCGCATAGCTGCTGCATCCCCATCGCAAGCCTCCGCACGCATTGGTGCTCGCTGCGCGCGCCAGCGCTCATCGCACGCGAGCTATCGCTCGCAGTGCGCGCGCGACATCGCTCGCTGGGCGCGCGAGCCATCGCTCGCTGGGCGGGCGACATCGCTCGCTGTGCGCGCGAGCAATGCTGGCTGTGCGCGCGAGTCCTCGCTCGTTGTGCGCGCGAGCAATGCTGGGCGCAGCGCTCGTGGCACGCAAACTTGCGCTCGCTGCGCGCGAGGCTGCGCGCTCTTGTGCGAGGCAGCGCGCGTTGTGGCGCAGCTCGCTTGCTGCCCACACGCGACTGCCTTGGCTCGCCCTTCGCCCATGCCCATTCGTCCATTGCTCGTGGCACACGACACAAGGCGGGGCTGCTGCCTTGTGCTCGTGCACTACGCCCTTGCTCATTGCATTCGTGCCGCACGGGCGACGAGCTCCCTTGCTCGTCGTCGCATGCCCGCATTATACAACACCCCTTAAGGGTAACACGAAGCGTCCATTGCTTCGTGCGTGCAAGTTTTATGAACGAATCGCATAAAAATTTAAAATTTATATTTAAAATTAATGACAAATTAATAAATAATATTAATTTCATAATTTTAGGGCGAAAAATCGAAAATTTATTATCCAATTGATTTCCGATTGTTATGGATTCAAGTCTAGGTCATAAAAATTTAAAATTTATCATAAATTTACAATTTTTATGGTGGTTTTTAATCATAGGTTTCTAATTAAATTACAATTAATTATGAAAATCAAATTAATTCTAAATTATTCTAATTTTCAACAAATTAATCATAATTACAAATTAGATTGCATAATTAACAAGACTAGGCATTCAAACTTGTTAAACATATGCAGTAGGTCAATCAAAAATTCAAGATTTATCAACAAGAATCGCAAATATTTAATTTAACATCTTAAATTTACGAAATTTTGCATTCGAAAAACTAAAACCTTCGAAAAGTCATAGTTAGGCTTCGAATTTGAGAATTCTGGGTTCGGCAGAAAAATACTATTTTTGTCAAAATTTTAGAATGCCTTTTACATGCGGAATTGACACAAAAATTACTCAATTCGGATGAGTTACGAAGAAACTGCCGAAAAATGCGTACGTATAATTAAATAAACGCAATTCGCAATTAATTAACAATTACGAAAATTAATCACCCCTTTTAATTCTTGCAAATTTGTAATATTTAACCATGTTCATGCAATTTAGATTATGAAAATAATAAGGGGCTCGTGATACTACTGTTAGGTTATGATACATATGACATTACATAGATCATGCGGAAACAACCATTAACCCAGGACAACATATTATTTACACATAATCATATAGCATAATTTTGATGCATACTCTTTGTTGCGTGCCCTCCCTAGCTGCGCCCGAACCGAACAAGAACAAGTCTTTAGGACTCCAAGTGTCGTCCCTCCGTAGATAGTCCACAGTACGTCCGGATCCGCCTTAAGATTGACCAACTAGAATCGCCCTTAAGGTACTAGAAAATTTCGGCACTTTTATGAGCAAGATGTGTGTTTTAATTTTCTCTCAAGAAACTCACTTTTGAATACTTTGAAACTTATTATAAATTGTGAGCCCTAGCCTCATATTTATAGGGGTATGGAAAGGGAATCGAAATCCTATTCAGATACAAATTAATTAAACCTAGAATCCTACAAGAACTCTAATTTTAATTAATTTATCAAATAGAATTAGGAATTTAATCATTAACCGAACTCTGCATGTTTTAGGAAACGTGCACGAACACAAACACTTGCACACACACGCACGGCTGCCACGATGGGCCCCATGCGTGCGCGCGAGCAGCAGCCCACGCAGCGCCCGCGCGCGCTGCGCGCTGCGCGTGCTGTGCAGCCTGCTGGGCCTGGCCTTGCGCTGGGCCTGGCGTGGCTGTTTGTGCGGCGCGCTTGGCTTGCTGGGCGAAGGCCTGGCTTCGTGCTGGGCCTCGTCCGGCAGGCCTCGTCCGATGCTTATTCGTACGATGCGCTTCCGATTAAATTTTCCGATTCCGGAATTCATTTCCGATACGAACAATATTTAATATTTCCGATTCCGGAATTAATTTCCGTTTCGAACAAATATTTAATATTTCCGTTTCCGGAATTATTTTCCGATTCCGGTAATATTTCCGATTCTGACAATATTTCCGTTTCCGGCAATATTTCCGATTCTGGCAATATTTCCATTTCCGATAATATTTTCCGATACGTACCATGTTTCCGTTTCCGGCAACATCTACGACTTGGATAATATTTACATTTCCGATACGATCCATATTTCCGTTTCCGGCAATATCATCGTTTCCGGAGTATTCATTTCTTGCCTGTGACGATCTTAGCTCCCACTGAAACCAAGATCCGTCGGTTCCGAATATTCATAGATGGAGTATTTAATGCCATTAAATACTTGATCCGTTTACGTACTATTTGTGTGACCCTACGGGTTCAGTCAAGAGTAAGCTGTGGATTAATATCATTAATTCCACTTGAACTGAAGCGGCCTCTAGCTAGGCATTCAGCTCACTTGATCTCACTGAATTATTAACTTGTTAATTAATACTGAACCGCATTTATTAGACTTAACATAGAATGCATACTTGGACCAAGGGCATTATTTCCTTCAATTCTTAGCAAGAGATGACAATTAATTACCTATGGGTGCTTATTGATTTAAATGTTAGGAAGGGAGACTCAATATGGTTTAACCTTTTAACTTGCAGAACGACACCAAGCATTAGGACCGATTCTATGGATAAGACGACTAAGACTTAGGATTTAGATTGTACTTTGGCATAGCCTAGTCTAGACTCGAATTTATTTTTTTTATTCGAACATTGTTTTTCCTTGAAAACTTCATTTGAACATTATTTTTTGAATACTTTGCCCATGTGACATTCAAGGTTATTTCAATTAGCAAGCTCGGTTTCGGAGCCGAACATTGTCGTCGTAGGAGGCCTAACAACGACACGAAGAGTTATTTATGATTATTTTTTTTAGTCGCTTTTAGAATCGAGTGCCTTTTCATACGCCCTCGCAACAATTTTTTTACGAACTGTTTTTTTTTGCAACGTATATTCTTTATGCGTGGGCACCGAGGCTGCTGTGCCTGACCAAAAGGCCAGGCAGCAACTTCAGCGCCCAGTGAAGGGCGTTAGAAATATTGGCGCCCAGCCAGGGGCGTTGAAAATGCGTCCCTGGCTGGTCCTCGTCTTTCGTTTGCGTATATCTTTTTGTATATGCGACTCAATTTGCGTGCTTGCCTAATAACGTCCTTTACGCGTTGTGCAGCGTTGTGGGATTCGTTATGGGCCCTCCTGAGCGTCGCTTATTTTTGTGGCGATCGTTCGGGGTTGCGGAACACGTATCTTGGTATAATTCTTTAGCCAACTGGTTTATGAATGTTTGGGCAATTTTTAAGTTCGTTGGTTTTCTAGCATTATATGTCACACACAATCACATAATTCGCTACACATAACTAACATTACACCATGAGGCAAAATAATAATATGTCATGTAGTTTATGATAAGCTTCTATGGGTAGTATTTGCGTCGGCTTGGTACCGCTTCTATCGCAGATCCAACACATGCCCCGGTCGAGGTAGTGCCTTCAACAGACGAATTTCGCCCAAGAGGCCAATCACGATGTAAGGCAAGGGGGCATGCACCAATAAGAGGGACCTAATGGGCGAGCGATTGGGTTTGGGACGGGTGTACTACTAGCGAAAGTGCCGAGTGGACAACATTCGAAGCGTATGCACCCCCCGGTTGGCGATGGGTATCCTTGTCCTAACTCCCTAAGGGAGCCAAGATTCGTTATGCGGTTCTGCCCGTTCACATTAATATGCTGATTTTCAGGTCGTCCCAACTTGATGGGGAAATAAACGCGAGGTAGGATCGTTTCACCCTTCAGCTATTTTGATTACCTACGAGCACGAGTATTTCCTTCACTATCCCCAGTGGAGTCGCCACTGTGAGGGGATCGAAAAAGCACGAGGGTAATGTGTGACCTCGTCCCTCGTGGGTGTGACGTTTCTTTTTGTCAAATCAAGTGTAATTGGATTTCTTGTTAGTTTACACCCAATTGACTAGTAATATAGGAGTCGTCATTCAGTTTTTAACGACAATGAGAAAAACTGACAAAACCCGGTTATCGTGACATAAAGGGAGTGCAATTATGTTTGACCACGACGGCCGTAGGTTCCCTTGTGATCCCTGGCGTGGGGATCTCTCAGCATACACCCGCAAGGTAGAGATTGAGGGTTCGGGGGACTGTAAATACCGAGAGGAGTACTCGCTCTTCGATAACTTCAGAGGCAGGATATCCTTACTAGCTCAGCATAAATAATTGAAGGGACATGCGTTAACTATTAAACTAATCTGAGTTTATTTTAACAATATGCAACATATAATACTAGATCGATCGCGATTATCTGATTTAGATTGTTTTAAGGGACCTAGCATGATAATCCAATTTCCCAACATATTATCTTTATTAGGCGTGATAGAACAATCAGATTTGATTAGTTTAACAGTTCATAAAAGGGCGAGGAAAGCAATTAAATCATGGAAAGGGACACATTACGACGCACCCTTGAGAGGTGCGTCACGGTTCTCAGAAAACTAACCACTTTGACTTTGCTATTTCTCCTTTTATTTAACGAATCTCAAGTTACTGGACAGGATACGTTCTGTTCGATTTTTGGATCGATTGCGACAGAACGCGGGATCAATTTCGCAGCGTGAGGCTTAGGCTTAGAGGTTGGAGTCAATACTCAGAATATGAATTGTGTGTTTTTCACGTCGAATTTAGGGCTGTATTTATAGGGAAGAGTTCGTGGAAAGATAGATTTGTAGAGCTCTAATCTACAAAGAATTAGGAAAGAACACGTCCCAGGTAATTTTCAGCGCCCAGGGCTGGGCGTTAAAGATTTCGGCGCCTAGCTCTGGGCGTTGATAATGGGATCCAGGCAATTTCGGCGCCCAGGGCTGGGCGTTGAAAAGGATGTTTGGGCCGAGTTCTTTGTCAGATTTGGACTCTTAGAATCCGGAGTGTTTGAGACTTATTCGAGTCTTTTAGTGCGTATTAACTTTATGACGGAATGCGTATGGGCCCGTTACGAACTCTAGGCTCGTTAGGATTTTAATTAATACGTAACTCTTATTTTCGAATCATATTAGAAATAGGATTCCTCTTGCAAATTCCATCTCATTTAGGATTTATGTTGGAGTGCAACACCTAATTCTGACAGGTTTCTATCTTTTATGACTTGCCACTTTTAACAACTACCCATTACGGCAGTTACTATTTTTAGCAGGTTTCCATAAATAACAGGTTTCTATAAATAGCAGGTTTCGGGTGAAATGAAAAGGGTGATTGAGATTCGTTATTTTATAGGAGATGCGTTGCCAAGTGGAGATTTATGTTCTCATCATCGAACCTTCCTTTTCGGGAATGGGGACAAAAGTAGGTGTCTACAACGCCCTACATCAATCGATTATGAAGAAGGTGACAGAAGCGTGGTCCGTCCGGTGCTTGACCGTTCGGGCTCCAAAGGAGGTTCGTCATCCTCCCGCATTGGAAGATTAGCAAGTTCCTTCTCGCGCCGCTTGGGCAAGGGGAAGATGGATGAATGATTGCAAGATGGGCCAGGGGATAGTACTCGAGGTGCTAGGACTCAAGAGCATAGTCGTCCAACCCTTGATCTTTGTAGGCTTGATGTGTTTGAAATTGTATTTGTAAGAGATGTGTTTTAGAATGTGTTTAGACAATGTGTTTTAGAATGTGTTTAGACAATCTGTTTCAGAAGTGTGTTTAATGGAAATGAAATGGCTTTGAATAACTTTGCTTCACTTGGTCCCGATCTTGTAATTGAACTAGCTTGAATTGAGGCGTTAGAGCCAAAATAAAAGTCATTTGAAAGTTGTGCCAAATTCCGCTTAAACATGCTTTACATTTGATTTGCACATTTTGAATGAGAACAACAACAACATTTGAACTTTGAATTTGATTTGTTTTTTAGGATGCCCTTAATTGAGGAAACTTTGAATTTTGTTTGTATTAAGGTGGTCGAGCCTCAGAAGGAGGTTGCCTACGTGTCCAGTTAAGGAATCAGGCCGAACGTAGTTCTAACATACATAACTTTTTGAATTTTGGACTTGAATATTGAATTTAGACATAGAACTTCTTGAGTTGATCCAGGTTTGTCAAAGAACGGAACTCGGTCCCATCAACATATGTTAACTCGACTGCTCAACCGAAAAGGATCTTCTTGGCGATGTATGGCCCGACCCAGTTGGGTCTGAATTTTCCCCTAGGGTCCATGACGCTCTTGCGAAGGGATTTCAGGACAAGCTCGCTTTCCTTGATGTTTCGGGTTTTGACCCTTTTGTTGAAGTGTCTGGCCACTCGGCGCTGATAGACTTGTACACGATGAGCGGCTTGAAGACGGCTCTCATCGAGCATGACTAGCTCGTCGTATCTTGATTGTACCCATGCAGCTTCTAGGATTTTGCTTTCGAGGGCTATCCTTAAGGAAGGCAATTCCAGCTCAATAGGTTGTACCACTTCCATTCCATAGACGAATGAAAATGGAGTTGCGCCAGTTGAAGTGCGAATTGAAGTTCGATACCCCCACAATGCAAAGTATAGTTTCTTGGGCCAGTCTTTGTAATTGGTTGTCATTTTCATGATGATGGTCTTGAAATTTTTGTTGGCCTTTGTTGGCCGTTTCGAATGCCCCATTGGTCTGTGGGCGATAAGGCGAATAACGGTGATGGTGAATTTTGTACTCGGTGAATAGATCTTCCCACTCGCCTTGGAAATGGGTTCCCTAGTCACTTTTGAACTCGTGAGGAACACCGTATCGGCATAAGATGTTTTCTTGTATGAACTAGGTCACTTGCTTGGAACCCAACACTTTGAAAGATCTGGCTTCGAACCACTTAGTGAAGTAATCGATGGCAACCAGTATGAACTCATGACCCCCAGTGCCCGTTGGAGTGACTTTGCCGATGATGTTGATACCCCAAGCTGAGAATGGCTATGGTGATGACTGTGAATATAGCAAGGATGGAGGAATGTGCTTCAGGTTCGCACACTTTTGACAGATAGGACACCTCTTGACAAAGAAATAGCAGTCCTGTTCGAGGGTGGTCCAGTAATACTGAGCCCTAATGACTTTGAGAGCTAGCATCTTCCCATCATGTGAGTGCCACAGACCCTGGCATATACGGTTCCATGACCTTTTGTGCTTTGTGTTTGTCAACATATCGGAGATTGGGGTCGTTAGGGGACCTCTTGTATTGGACGCCGTCTTCTAGAACGAAGTTGGTTGATTGAAGGCGCAAAGCCCTTTGACTCTTACCTGAAAAATGTGGTAGATATTCGAAAGTTTGTAGATACCTTTGAATTTCTGAAAACGAAGGTTCATCTTTGTCAGGCTCGACATCGTCAATAGCATGGACATATGCTGCTTCTTGACGGGTTTCAATTGTAAGTGGTATTTCACCCATTCCATTTGGAATGTTGATCATTGATTCTAGTTTTGCCAGTACATCGGCAAACTGATTCTCCTCTCTAGGTAGGTATGTGTAACGAAGCTCTTCCACTTGTTCAGACAACTTCTCGAGATAGGACTGGTAAAGGGCTAACCTTTCTCTTCTGACTTTTCATTTGCTGAAAATTTGATTGATGATTAGGGAAGAGTCCCCGTATACTCGAAGTTTCTAGACACCCAATGTTATGGCGGCTTCCAGGCTGTAGACACCTACTTTTGTCCCCATTCCCGAAAAGGAAGGTTCGATGACGAGAACATAAATCTCCACTTGGCAACGCATCTCCTATAAAATAACGAATCTCGATCACCCTTTTCATTTCACCCGAAACCTGCTATTTATAGAAACTTGCTATTTATGGAAACCTGCTAAAAATAGTAACTGCCGTAACGGGTAGTTGTTAAAAGTGGCAAGTCATAAAAGATAGAAACCTGTCAGAATTAGGTGTTGCACTCCAACATAAATCCTAAATGAGATAGAATTTGCAAGGGGAATCCTATTCCTAATATGATTCGAAAATAAGAGTTCCTTATTAACTAAAATCCTAACGAACCTAGAGTTCGTAACGGGTCCAGATGCATTCCGTCATAAAGTTAATACGCGCTAAAAGACTCGGATAAGTCTCAAACACTCCGGATTCTAAGAGTCCAAATCTGACAAAGAACTCAGCCCAAACATCATTTTCAACGCCCAGCCCTGGGCGCTGAAATTACCTGGGTACGTGTTCTCTCCTAATTCTTCTTGGATTAGAGCTCTATAATTCTATCTTTCCACGAACTCTTCCCTATAAATACAGCCCCAAATTCGACGTGAACACAACACACAATTCATATTCTGACTATTGACTCCAACACCTAAGCCTAAGCCTCACGCTGCGAAATTAATCCCGCGTTTTGTCGCAATTGATCCAAAAATCGAACAGAACGTATCCTGTCCCTTGTAGCTGAAGAATTAAGCCTGGAAACTTGAGATTCGTTAAATAAAAGAAGAAATAGCAAAGCCAAAGTGGTTAGTTTTCTGAGAACCGTGACGCACCTCTCAAGGGTGCGTCGTAATGTGTCCCTTCGCATGATTTAATCGCTTTCCTCGCCCTTTTATAAAATTGTTAAACTATTAAATCTGATTGTTCTATCACGCCTAATAAAGATAATATTTTGGGAAATTGAACTATCATGCTAGGTCCCTTAAAACAATCTAAATCAGATAATCGCGATCGATCTAGTATTATGTGTTGCATATTGTTAAAATCAATTCAGATTAGTTTAATAGTTAACGCATGTCCCTTCCATTATTTATGTTGTGCTAGTAAGGATATCCTGCCTCTGGAGTTATCGAAGAGCGAGTACTCCTCTCGGTAGTTACAGTCCCCCGAACCGTCAATCTCTACCCTGCGGGTGTACGTTGAGAGATCCCCACACCAGGGATCACAAGGGAACCTATGGCCGTCGTGGTCAAACATAATTGCACTCCCTTTATGTCACGATAACCGGGGTTTGTCAGTTTTTCTCATTGTCGTTAAAAACTGAATGCTGACTCCTATATTACTAGTCAATTGGGTGTAAACTCACAGGAAATCCAATTACACTTGATTTGATAAAAAGAAACGTCACGCCCACGAGGGACGAGGTCACGCATTACCCTCGTGCTTTTTCGACCCCCTCACAGTGGCGACTCCACTGGGGATAGTGAAGGAAATACTCGTGCTCGTAGGTAATCAAAATAGCCGAAGGGTGAAACGATCCTACCCCGCGTTTATTTCCCCATCAAGTTGGGACGACCTGAAAATCAGCATATTAATGTGAACGGACAGAACCGCATGACGAATTTTGGCTCCCTTGGATGTTTCATCTCGGGAGTTGGGACTAAGGATACCCATCGCCAACCGGGGGGTGCATACGCTTCGAATGTTGTCCACTCGGCACTTTTCGCTAGTAGTACACCCGTCCCAAACCCAATCGCTCGCCCACTAGGCCCTTCTCATTGGTGCATGCCCCCTTGGCTTACATCGTGATTGGCCTCTTGGGCGAAATTCGTCTGTTGAAGGCACTACCTCGACCGGGGCATGTGTTGGATCTGCGATAGAAGCGGTACCAAGCCGGCGCAAATACTACCCATAGAAGCCTATCATAAACTACATGACATATTATTATTTTGCCTCATGATGTAATGTTAGTTATGTGTAGCGAATCATGTGATTGTGTGTGACAAATAATGCTAGAAAACCAACGACCTTAAAAATTGCCCAAATATTCATAAACTAATTGGCCAAAGAGTTATACCAAGATACGTGTTCCGCAACCCTGAACGATCGCCACAAAAATAAGCGACGCTCAGGAGGGCCCGTAACGAATCCCACAACGCTGCACAACGCGTAAAGGGCGTTATTAGGCAAGCACGCAAAATTAAGTCGCATATACAAAAAATATACGCGAACAGAATACGAGTACCAGTCAGGGACGCATTTTCAGCGCCCCTGGCTGGGCCCCAATTATTCTCACGCCCACCGCTGGGCGCTGAAATTGCTGCCTGGCCTTTGGGTCAGGCACAGCAGCCTCGGTGCCCGCGCATAAAAAAATACGTAGCAGTAAAAGAAAATTCGTGAAAAATGCTGCAAGGGCGTACGAAAAGGCACTCAATTCTAAGAACGGCTTATAAAATAAACAACTCTTTGTGTCGTCATTAGGCCTCCTATGACGACAATGTTCGGAACCAAAACCGAGCATGCTAATTAAATGACCTTGAATGTCACATGGGCAAAGTATTCAAAAAATAATGTTCAAATAGAGTCTTCAAGGAAAAATAATGTTCGAATAAAAAATAAATCCGAGTCTAGACTAGGCTATGCCAAAGTACAATCTAAATCCTAAGTCTTAGTTGTCTTATCCATAGAATCGGTCCTAATGCTTGGTGTCGTTCTGCAAGTTAAAAGGTTAAACCATATTGAGTCTCCCTTCCTAACATTTAAATTAATAAGCACCCATATGTAATTGTCATCCCTTGCTAAGAATCTACGGCCTCAATACTCTCTCTCACCAATAAAAAGAATATATTATAGTATTTGCAAAATGGAAACAGTCACATTCTGAAAATCATTCCCTCATAGTCGCACAACCCCCAAAGTGAACCTAAGGTGTCAATACCATTAGCAAAAATTAATGGCCTCAAGGCTTATGATCACATTGGGTCACAACTATCATAGTCCTCTCGAGCCACTCGCTCCTTGAAATACTCCTAAGTACGGACTAAAAGATTTTTCATGAACGCTACGTGACGAACCATGAAGATACCCGAATCGGCATGCCATAAGGCTACCATTGGGGTAAAGCAATACACACTAAGAGGGAAGCCGCACTAATGACTCTAGTCTTACAAAAATGAAAATTCGATCTCCCCAACTAACTACCTTGCCAACATTAAGCAAAATGGCGCATGACAAATGAACACCCAAGGATTAAAATCTAAAGTGTCAACCAACGAAAGTTATGGTCCAATTAGCCTAAGTCTGAAAGTTGCTTGGTCAAGTATTATAGGCTTACGCCACGTCATTTTTTGAGTCTAGGCCACCTCCTTATGTTCCTACACGGGTTATAATCTGAAAAATTAATGAAAGTTCGAGTCTAAATCACAACTTCCAATTAAATCTCGGAAGCTGGAATCTGAAAAGAAGCAAAAAAAATTATTTTCGATGTAATTCTTTCGTTAAGTTTCAATAAAGTAAAAACGATATTTTGAATCTACGCTATTTGCACATTTTAAGAAACGACTAAATACGCTTGCAAAATAAGACAATTTAAAGGTCCACCCTAGGCCTACTAAAATTAAAGGTCCACTATAGGCCTACCAAACGAGGCTCACTCAGTCTCGCCTCGTGACTCAAAGACCACAACCATCTACCTTTTAGCCCAAATGAAAAGGGAGAGGGAAAAGAGCGAGCCATGAAATACTTAGCCCATACCTCCCAAAATGAAAAAAAAAGAGAAATAGAAAGGGGAGAGCGAAAAGAGCGATCCATAAAATACTTAGCCCGTACCTTCCAAAGTGTGAAATTTACCCAAGTAAAACGAAGGAAAAGAATTGAGTCAACCAATCCAAATCATGCCACAAAAAGTACATAAAATTCTACGATGTCTACCCTTTCCAATCCTTATGTTCTTAGACGCCTTCGCTCTGGGGCCCCTGTTCAGCTCATTTAACCCATCCATGTTCTCATTGCCATAACCCAAGAAACCATTACCTCGACTCTTGTTTTTAAACTTGTTGTCAACTGCAAACCACGTACGGCCATTGACACGTGCGTCATACCCATTATTTCCAAAGCCTAAACCTGCTCTTACACCACCATTAGTATTGAAGGAAATAATGCCCTTGGTCCAAGTATGCATATAATATTAAGTCTAATAAATGCGGTTCAGTATTAATTAACAAGTTAATAATTCAGTGAGATCAAGTGAGCTGAATGCCTAGCTAGAGGCCGCTTCAGTTCAAGTGGAATTAATGATATTAATCCACAACTTACTCTTGACTGAACCCGTAGGGTCACACAAATAGTACGTAAACGGATCAAGTATTTAATGGCATTAAATACTCCATCTATGGATATTCGGAATCGACGGATCTTGGTTTCAGTGGGAGCTGAGGTTGTCACAAGCAAGAAATGAATACTCCGGAAACGATGATATTACCGGAAACGGAAATATGGATCGTATCGGAAATATAAATATTATCCAAGTCGTAGATGTTGCCGGAAACGGAAACATGCACTACAAAAAAACGCGTCACTTTTCGACGCTTTTCTGGTAATATTTCGACGCAAAAAACCGTCGATATTTCACATTTCGACGGTCTGAAAGACCGTCCATATATTACCAGCCAATATTTTTCGGCACAAAAAAGCGTCGAAAAATACAACACATATGGACTGCCTAGGTAGTCAAAAATTTTTGTCGCTTTAAAGCGTCACAATTTACACATTTTTCGACGCTTTTTGCCGTCCATATTCCGCTCTTTTAGACTGATTTCGTCTCTATTCTCCTAGGTTCGCACCAATACTCAGCAAGTTTCGACGAAGTACTCCGTTGTTTTATGCCTTTCTACTTTCCCTCCAAAATAATATAGACTCTTTTGAGCGTCACAATTTTCCGCTTATTTTTTTTAATTTTTTTAGTAAAAATAGTATTTGATCTAAACCATGATGCTATTTGTTTATATTGAATACACATGGATGCACAACCCGATTTAAATTTGAATATGTATAACATTATCATAGAATCTCAAATTAATTTATACGTAAAATAAATTAGCTTACAAAAAGTGAAGCTTGGAAAAAAGTTATAATAGTATCCATTCATTCATTTGCATTGTCCAATAAAATTAAATTAAAAACAATATTTCTAAAACAACTACAATCCTAGCGTCATTTTTCTACATTAATGAAGATAGTCCAAAGATAAAATAAAAAAATCTTAACTACGTACTAATTAAGCGAGAAAATCCTATCGACATGCTAGAGCTTAGGTTGTAGACAAATTGTTGATCTCTTATCTATATTTCACCATCATCACTTGGATCATCAATAATCTGCAAAGAAAGTTTAATATGTCAAATTATCGATCCATAAACTT
The DNA here is from genome assembly GCF_020520425.1 of Spinacia oleracea. Taxonomy (NCBI): domain Eukaryota; kingdom Viridiplantae; phylum Streptophyta; class Magnoliopsida; order Caryophyllales; family Amaranthaceae; genus Spinacia; species Spinacia oleracea. Next base: position 71,879,585 of record NC_079491.1, on the reverse strand, counting down.
TACTAACACATCGATCAAATCACCTTAGCATGTGAAATTTGATAAATAAGAGGCTTCACAACAAACTAAAAGATTAGAAAGATGTAACATGAGCACTAGCATAGTCAAAGAACAATGGACCTTCAAACAACAAAAATTCCTAGTGCATTGAAATCAAACTAAAAGAAGAAGCTATATAAAGCTAGAACATGTACTTATCATGGAAATAACTACTAATTAAGACAACAACAACACGTGTTATCCAAATCATGATTTTATGCCTTCGTTTAACTGATCTCAATCACATCTATAATTAGATTGGTATAAGTGTACTATAAGAAAAACCTGCTTGAAACTAAACTACAAAACAACTAATTAAACTACAAAACGGGCATAAGTTGAATGGAAAGTCCCAAAAGTACATTCATTGTGTGGTTGGTTGGTTGTGTAGAACAGATCAACAACTAAGAAACGGATCATAAGATGGAGAAATATTTGTTCTTTGTGATTGTTGTGTTTTCCCTGTATCTCTCACTCAGTTCAAAAATGTTGTGTTTTACAATAAGCAATTATTATAATAATTGGTGAATAACCCATCATTTCTTGAAACACTTTCATACTTATGCTTCATAACAATTTATCTACCATTCTAAAACAAAACCACCTTCCTTCTTCCACATCACACTCACAATATGCCACATGATCCAACAAATAATCACTCAAATCCTCAAATTATACGAATCCAATAACTAAGACCAACCAAACGAACAATGCTCTAAGAAATTACCTTGCTTTTAATGTCCTTGTCTCGTGTGTCAGCATTCTCTTCACCATTGCCACCAGAATCATCATTAATCTGCAAAAGAAACATTTTAATATGTCTATTATATGTTGCATTTTCCATTGGCCTCATTAAATATCCAAATACGAATACGAGATAATGGAGGGATTATAGTGACAATAGGAAGCTGAACATCAGAACATAACAGTTGTGATCTGATCAGAACAGATCAGTTCTGAACAGAACAGAACAGATCAGTTTGAACAGAACAGAACAGAACTGATTTGTTCTGTTCTGTTCTGTTCTGTTCAGAACTGATCTAATATGTTATGTTATGATCAGATCAGAACTGTTCTGTTCTGTTCATAACTCATCTGTTCTGTTTGAACAGAACAGATTAGTTCTGAACAGAACAGAACAGTTCAGTTCTGAACAGAACAGAACAGATCAGTTCTGAACAGAACAGTTCTGTTCCGATCAATTCTGCTCTGCTCTGATCAATTCAGTTCGCATCTACATTTATTAAATGCATTTGTTTTATTGGAATGCAAATTTTAGTTACTCCGAATTCAGTATATTCTAATTCTTGAATAACTAACCATATGTATTGCTGATTCCGCACCATCTAAAAGGGCGGATGAAACATTTCCTTTGCGTACTTCCTTCAAAACTTGTCCCAAAAAAGAAGCAATCATTTTAAAGGATTGTGTTGTTTCATCAAACTTGGAGTTCAGGACTTGATTTTGTTCTGCAAGGTCCGCATTTTGCTTCTTGACAATCGATAGTTCGCCTTTCATGTTCTCCATTTCCATAGCATTGTTGCTAACACAGGTTGACCCTTCTTTCCTAAGCACCCCTTCGACTCCAAATATGTCACTTTTCTTCACTCCAAATCCATAATTCAGAGGACGTTTAGGTACTTCACCTTTATATATAAGCTCAGTAAAGACCGTATTCTCAATTTCAACCCTAGACATAGATGAAGAAGAACTGGCAAGGTTTTCTTGGACCTTATTGTTTGCTTCTTCCTGTTAAATAATATGAAAAGTGTAAGCTCGAGATGATAAAATATCACAAATGCAAGCACATAAATTCATCTTAGGCCAGTAATGTTCTATTATTGGATGTTGATATGAATGCTAGATTGGGTGATTTTGGGTTAGCTAGGCTTACATTGCTCACATTCTAAACCAGAAGCAGATCTGTACTACAAGAACACCTAGATGTATGCATTTTTTCCTCACCCCAACTAAAAGTCTAATAGTCTATACTTAAGAGTCTAGAACGATAAAAAGAGAGTTTAGCTTCCGGCATCGCAGCATTACACTCCAACGTCTCCAAGCACCGTAATCCTATGTAAAAGTATTTGTGTGAAACAAGCAACTCAAGTCATGCATTCCATTTATTTATATGGATATTTTTGAGTTCTGATGAACATTTCCAGGAAACAAACTTCTTGAATTAATGGTCGATCGTTGAAGGTCATAAGAGACATAAAAAAAGGAAATCTAGCTAAGCATAGACTCACTAAGAATTGTAAAATTAGGGTTGTTGACGCACAATTTAAACTAAGAATAACCCAACGTTGGCTGAATTTATTCACTGTACATAAACATGGAGGAAAACAAAGTACAACTCTGCTTAATAATTACAAATTTTCAGCATTTGAGTTAGTTCTCGCAAGGATAAATTATTGTCAAACAATGCTACCTAATTCGTGGTTTGCTTAGGTAAGAAAAACGGATAAAGGACCACTTATAAATACTTCATAAATGTTTATATATTCCTGGTTCTCTTATAGACACTTCATAAATGTTCATATTTTCCAAGTGTTTTTTTTGGGTTTCAGTTTATTAATGAGGGCATTGATAAATATGTAATTTTTTTGGGAAATATTATGCTTAAGAAAAGCTAATTTATGGGTTCTAGATTATTGTAGCTTGTAAAGGATGTTCTGTAGAAAAAGCCTTTCTAGAAGGGTCGTCTTTCCACAGTTCTTTTTTTCCCCTGTGTTTGTATTCCTCTTTTCAGCTTTGAACACAGTTTTGGGTAATAAAATTATATTTACCAAAAGAAAAAAGATAACACGTAAACTTGCAGAAGTAATAGATAAACAAAAGACAGCTTACTAGGATTTAAAAGTTCAACTTCAAAGCTCCCAATAACAAAATAAACAGAAACAAAAGAAGAAGGGGGAAAAAAAACTGACTTAATTTGAGATAAAACATAAAATAGAAAGGCTTTAATAAAGGAAACAGAGTTTAGAGTTTTAGCATATTTGTTGCATTACAGATTTTCACTCCAAGTCTCCAAGGACTCCAACTGTTCTTTTTCCATCGGTTTGGTGATTGTGTAAACAAAAATAAGATGGGTGTGATTGCAATGCACCATACCAACTCTCCCACATTGAAGGTGTACGCAAGAAGAGGAAAGAAAAAGAAACCAACAGTACAAGACAAAGAGACAGCAGAAGGGACAGAAGAAGCAGCAACAGCCAAAGGGGCAGAGGGGGCGCAACAACCCTCCTTAGAGGATGCAACCTGACTTTCATTAACATCTTTTTTCCTAGTTACTTTAGCTTAATTACTTTTGTCTTATTCTGAAAAGTTGTATTAAAAAGGGGAGAAGGGAGAGACAGAGAATCATCTTGGAATTAAATGGTTAAGTGGGAGAGTTGAGAACCTCTCGAATAGTTCTCTAGTCTGTAATCAAGCCTTGAGCTTTATCCTTAAATAATATAAACTACTTCCTCTATTTTCCTGTATTCTCCCTGTGGTGATATCAGTGGTTTGCTTGGAAATTCTGAGTTCCTTGCAGTGATCATAAGTGTACAAGGCATATCATTGCTCATTGCTAGGTGTCATGCTGCTATTGCTAGGATGAGTGTTGTTTGTCCTTCCATTTGTTTTGCCTTATGATTGTCTGTTTATTTTAACTTGATTTGCTTTTATATATTTTTAACACCTTTTCAATTTGCTACAGCACAAAACTATTGATAGTGTCCTAGAACGTGGTGAGAGGTTGGACAGCTTGGTAGAAAAGAGTTCACATCTTAGTGCTGCATCACAGGTGATTCACAAAACTAAGATATAGCCAAAGCACCTGCCTGCTTCCATTTGAAAGATGAACCGTACTAAAAAAAACGCACCAAGCAGAATAAAAGAGCATGCCAACAATCAGGACTAAAATTACTTTAAAAGACAAGATTGTAAATATTGAATTAGCTTAATGCAATGTATACCACAAATTGATGAGAGAGTGTGCCCTCTTTAAAGCTTCCATCTTCTTTGGCATAAACTGTTTTGTAAAACGCCAATTCGCTAAACTTTCCCTTCTTTTTCTGCAATGTTAGGAAAAAAAATATATCAACATACTTATGTGAACAATATTCATGTTTTAAGTTCCTATCTGATTAATACCTATAGCAACTGAAATGCAACAAGTCAAATAAGGTAGAAAATCATACCAAATCTTCTCTTCGATTAGCAAAGCTTGTAGCACCACTGTTGTGCTTATGTCCTTGTAATGCTCGGGCATTTTTTCCCATTTCACATTTTTCCTAATTTCATGAAACCAATGTTAACATGAATAGGCGAAACACTTGCTAAATTTAGGATCGTTCGAGGTCACAAACCCGGGTCTTTGGTAAAAGCCAATAATCGACCAAATCCGTCCAACTCCTATCGGAGACTCCATCAGGTTGTTTGGCATAGTTCTGTTCTCGAGTTCTGTTCACTGGATCGAAATAATCCTTCTTCAAAGTGTATCTATGTTGCTTCCATGGCTTGTCAATACGCATCAAAAGTGCATCGTTAACTATCTTCCCTTCGGGTATCACAAAATGATTCTTCAAAGAAAAAAGAAAAATCAAGTTACACCATATTTCATCTCCAAAACACCACATTGGTAAACGATTTTGTAGAAAGAAAAATGCATGACTCGACATATTATTATTAATGGAATGTATACTTCTGTTAGAATGGCCACTAAAGCTCTCAGCATCTTCATAGTCATATTTGAGAGCTGTTATTAATGAATTTATTAGCATTACACTTCTGATTAGTGACAAAGAACTAACATTTTATACTTAAGATGGAAGTCTTACTGTCCTAGGGAAGTAAACAAGCTAGATTAGAATGTAGACATATGATTCCTCGTTGTATAATCACCATTCACCAAGCTTATAAAGGAGATAACACAGAAGAAAAATGAATTGTAATCTGCTGATTAGATTAAAAACTTGCAGTGTACTCTACATTGATCAATTCACATTAAAATATTATCATCCCTGTAAAGGCGTATCAAAAGAGACCAGTCTAACGGAACATGAGCAGAATAACAGGGTCAGAGGGAGTATAGTAGGGTTGGGGAAAAATTAGTGTGAACAGATTGGAGAAAGGACAGAAGGGTGTTAGTACAATACTGCTTTAATGCACGGGACATAAGTGTGTTTTTACCCTACATTTACTCTGAATTAAGTTCTGGTCAGTTATATCCTGATCTGATCAATTCAGTTATGATCAGTTCTCATCAGTATGTTCTGATCTAATCAATTAGTTCCAACCAGAATAGACTCTATAAAAGAAGAAGCTGAAGTCAATGATTTGCTTATTGAAGCGAAAAATGGAGATGCTATTCTTATATTGAAAGAAATGGCAGAGGAAGAAGAGAAGCTGCTTGAATTGAGAATTCAGTTGCAGTGCAAATGTGGTCTGATCCTCAAGGCATATAAAACTCTCATTAAACACACATTTTCCGTTTCTGGAATCTGGAACTAGCAACTCAGTGAGTATGATTTTATTTGGTGTAAACATATTTTTTGTTCATGTTGGCTATATATCCAGTTTAAGTTTCATATGTGATAATCTTGTATGTTTGTGGTATAATTGTTGTGACATATTTACAGAAGAAAGCAAAAACAGCAGCATAACCAAGAAAAGAAACCAACCAGAAAGTCTTAACCAACAAAGCAACCTACCAAAAATAAATCTACAATTATTCCAAGTGTTAAGAACGATAAATACACATACCCGAATAAGTGTAATAATATTAGCTTTTAACTGCTTGTTCACCTCACGCCAACTATGTACTCCCACCGGACAAAATCTATCTATTTTTGCAATATCTCCGAGGAAACTCACAAGGATGGAACCACCTTTTCGAATAGGTTGGTTGAATTCATTGAACTTGACAATGTATTTGAATCCTTTTGCATCTTGCCAGACTTCTCGAGGTGGAACTGATCCTTTCACCAGGTATCGTATTCCATCAGCATCTGCCACAAGAATTAAATGAGATTAAAAAATTACCAAGACATTTTATACTTTGCATATTTGATGTAGGACATGTTTACCTATAGCTATGGCCTCTTCCTTCTCATCAAACTCCCTTGAAGCTGGCCAATTTGGAATAATAATCCGACGTCGATGTTTTGATTTTTTTCTCAGGAGGATCACTTCCTTCTCCTTCACCCTCAAAAGTTGATTCTTCCAAATCCATTTCTCTTTCACCATCAGAAGCTGATTCTTCCAATTCGTCCCAATTGTAATTGGGCATAACTTCACACTCAGCATGATTGGATGGAGGAGACCGCCTCCTTTGAAATGCATTTTCACTCACATGCACCTGACTAGAAGCAAGCTTCCCGACTCTCTTCTTCCCTTCCATGGTGTCTGGTGGTGTAGGAGCTCGTGTCATCACAGGTTTTGTTGCTCCCATGGGTGCAGAAAATACACTTTTCTCTAAATGTGGCTTGACATAAGGCTGTTGGGTAGCTTTGAGAGGTTGTTGGGTAGCTTTGAGAGGCTGCTGGGAAGCTTTCTGAGGCTGCTGGGAAGCTTTGTGTTGGTCCAAAGAGGGTTGCAGAGTAGCTTTGAGAGGCTGGAAAGGGTGTGGATTCCTCGTTGTTGCTTTCTGTGCTTCTCTTTCAATCAGGTTCGGAAACAAAGGTCCCTTTGACCATCTGCTTTGTGCCACTTTTGTTTGTGATTGTGATGCTCCTGTAAGAGTGGACGGCATTGATCGTTGTGAGGGGTTAGAGGATGGTTTTGACGGAGTAAAGGGTGGTTTTGATGATGTCTTAAGTTGTGGCTTTGATGGCATGGTAGTAGACTGTGGCATGGATAATTGCCGTGCAACCATGGAAGGTGATGATGTAGATGATGTGGGTTTTTTAGCAGTTGTTGATTGCTTGATAGGTTGTGATATGGTCCCAAACGACTGTGACATTCCAAGTGTTGGAGGGCTGAACGGTCCCCAGTTTTGGCTGGATGGATCAGAAGATTTGGGTGACTTTGATACAGAGCCCTCATCAGTAGCTAAAAGGGATCGTTTACTCCTGTAACTCATATTTTAGTTCCTGTTCAACAAGTAAAAAACACAATTACTGATAAAACAAACTCAATTGTTGTAAGAATGTAACACTAAATAGGATATAGGTGTTCACTCATAATGAAAATCAGTTTAAGATTTTCAGATACACAAGTTATAATGAGCAGAAATTAGTTAAGAGTTAGGTAAACTTGAGTCATCAAACGATACATTCAGATCAAATAAAGCATATTGAGAGTGCAAAGTCAGTTTCGTATAACTGATGTATAGTAAAGTTTATGCTAATAACATCATTCTCAACATATTTTCAATGCACTCAATATATCAGGGAAACTACATTACCAAGACTGTAAAATCTGTACCTCATCTTGCCTCTAAAATCTAAATGAAAGCCAAAATCATATATCAAACCATTGCATCGATCATAAACCCCCTTCACTGTAGTGTGCACCTCATTAACCCACTGTCTAGTTCTCCCTCCCCCTCCCACACACCAATATGAATGACAGTGCAGAAGGAGAACAGAAACCAGAACTCTATCTACTGCAGTGCTGATACTGGAAAAGAATTCAAACATCAAAATCCAACTGAACTGAAAGAGATTTCACATCCACAGATCCACTTGATTGCGAAAAGCGCAGACAAATTGATTAAGATCCATCATTCAGGATGTGAAGTTTTGGGAGTTGTCAAACTAATACTTCAACTACGATTTGTCTATAGACTTACAGAAGTGCTATCCGCCTTCCCCTCCTCCCAGTATGTCAGGCAGAAGAAAAATCCAGAACAACAAGAAAACAAGCCAACGACCTTTAACCGGACTCTAAAATAAGATTCTTTTTTTCTAAAAAGAACTCTGTTAGCAGTTATGTTTCCCATAAAGCATTTTTCCAAAGTCAATTATTTCAGATTGAACAGACACAACCAAAACTGCCAACTTAGTTAAATTATCATTTAAGGCAGACCCTGGCCATTCATAAAACGACTGTAACACGCACCGTTCGGTTAAGGCATACAAAGTCACATGATTAACAACCAAAACTAACTCAACAGTACCATTGAGCCTCGGCTATTTCATCAACCTAGAAAGCTGCTATAGCAAAACAAACACTAGGAAAAAAAGCCTCTATTCCTGCACTCGTAGTAAAAAAGACTTGAAGCTTCTTAACACTTGTAGATATTAGGTTCAACATAACAGTAAATGATGTACATTAGCTTGAGCTCAGAAATTAAAGACTCGAGGAGCACATTGTGGGACTAAAGTCTCCCCCAACTCAATCAGATTACCAGGCTACAAAAGTGAATAGTCAGCTCCTGCGTAACAGGATTTAGGTTATTTCCTAATTCTTTTTTTGTTTCAATTCATTCACTCGTCTTAAAGACTCGAGGAGCACTGTTTCTTAAAATTTAAAGAGACCACTCGTTTAGCTATATTGAAATGAGAAACAGGCCCCAAAAGTAGTCTGATATAACACATCTGCACCAAAAAAAATATATAACACATCTTGGAGATAGACATTGAGAAGGTCTTTGTAGCTTAGATTTTGTTTGATCTTCAGTAACCTAGAAAAATATTATCCTAAGTTTTGTTTGATGGTGATGGTAAACTAGAATTCACTCACTTGAAGGTCCAAAATTGTATAATCACCAACGGATTGGAGAACAAAAACTCAAAATCTCCAATAATAACACAATAAAATCAATTAACCAATCCCTACCGCCACGAGAACTATATTCACAAAAGATAAACTTTGAGACAACAAAAATGAAATTAATCTTCACGGTAACGGCGCCAATGTTTAAAGAAAACATAGATCGTAATTACTATATTATAAATAAAAGAAAATAAGTCATTAGATGGAATCAATACAATACAAATAAAAAGCAATATCAAAAGGGTTCATTTGAAAAAAAAGCTCTATGATCAATCGGCTCCACCCTCTTCCTCTACCGGTAAAGAATCACCTAAATCAAACAAGTCTTATAACCATTGATCATGAATCCTTTTAATTTTCTACCATAATAATTCAAACCACCCGCCAACGCTCTTCTTAGTTTTCCATCTTCGGTGGTTACATCTATGCAATGTACCTACGATGGTACATCATTAAATCAAAATACATTTTTTTCAAACAAAGAATTATTTGTTCACATTAAAAGAACTTAAGTAACCTTATTTTGCAGCCACCCTCCAAATTCATTGATGATCCAATTACTTTCATCACTCTCCGTGACAGAATTTCGTAAGTTCATTTGACGCTTCTCCGTTAAAAATTCACTTCATAGAAGAAGAAAAAACGTAGAGTGGTCTTTAACAATTGATAATTCAAAAGAAAACAGACATAATACTTACTCTAATTCCCCTTTAATCTCATCACAGTGAAGTAATACGTAGCGATGAGCTTGCTTTAAGGTTTTGTCATCAAGGCGAACGCTAACCTCCTTCCCAATAACTCGACCACCAGAATTAAACAAGTAATCATTGGGATTTGGAATGTCATCATACATTCTTTTAGGTATGTTGAAGATAGTCTTAACACCTTGAAGATATCTCAAACAAAACCTAATTGTCTCCTCTAAAAGGAAGCCTTCCGCAATAGATCCTTCAGGTTAGGCTTTATTGGTTACATGTGATTTCAAATGGGACAAGTACCTTTTAAATAAAACATTGATACTTAAATTATAATAAATAAAAAGAATTTAATGAAATAATATAGCTCAGACATATAAGATATTAACCTTTCAATGGGATACATCCATCTGTATTGCACTGGTCCACCAAGTTTAACCTCCTCCACTAAGTGAATCAACAAATGGACCATGATTGTAAAAAATGAAGGCAGAAACTCCTTTTCCAACTCACAAAGAGTTAAAATAATTCCATCTTGAAGACCATCTAAATCATCTAGATCAATACTGGTGGAGCACAACTTCTTGAAAAACGAAGATAATCTAGCCAACAAGTCAATCACCTTTGTAGCATTAGAAGCTCTTAAGGCGACGGGGAGGATATCTTGCATTAGAACATGGTTGTCATGACTCTTGAGGTTAATCAACTTCCTTTGCTTCATATTCACACAACTAGAAAGGTTGGATCCATATCCATCCGGAACTTTAAGTTTCTGCAAAACATTTAAGAACCTCTCTTTCTCCTCCGTAGACATAGAATAAGAAGCCGGAGGCATGTATTCGCTTCCATTATGATTGGTCTCAAGCCAAAGGTGAGGCTTTGTCCTCCAATGTTTAAGGGCTACTCGATCATCCCTACTATCTCTACTCTTATCATTACCTAGAAGAGTTCCCAAAATATTCTCAGACACATTTTTCTCAATGTGAATAACGTCTAAATTATGCCTTAGAAGATTATGCTCCCAATACACCAAATCATAAAATATGCTTCTTTTTGTACCATAAGCATTTTCATCTTGGACATCATTGTTATTATTGTTATCATTATGACCTCTTTGTCTACCTCTTTTTTTTTGTGGTGCCTTCGAATTTCCATAAACATACTCGACCTTTTCTTGTTCCCTCAATATATCAGTCCCGCTAGGACGAGATGGAGCTTCACCCCACTCGTTAGTTCCGAACTTCTCACAAAACATGGAACCTTGAGCTCGATATGGGTGATCTGCGGGTAACCATTTTCTATACATACAATAACATATCTTGCTCCTAAATCTATCAGAAGGCGTGAAATCTATGCATACTGGACATGCATTGTAACCTTTTGTGCTCAAACCAGAAAGCATTGAATAGGCAGGAAAGTCATTAATAGTCCAAAGCAAAGCCGCTCACAAATTAAATTTCTCTCTACCAAAAGCATCAAAAGCTTCAACCCCCGTCCACAACAATTTCAATTCATGCACTAACGGTTGCAGATACACATCAATATAAATTCCGGGACTTGTTTTTCCGGGAATAAGTGTGGATAAAATGAAAGAAGATGGTTTCATACATAACCATGGTGGAAGGTTATAAGGAATCAACATCACCGGCCACGTACTATAAGAGGTGTTCATTAAACGATAAGGATTAAACCCATCACTCGCAAGACCTAATCGAACACTGCGAGGGTCTAATGCAAAATCGCTATGACGCTCATCAAATGCTTTCCAAGCTAAGGCATCCGATGGATGCCTCAAAATCTTCTTATCATGTTCACCCAATCTCTCTGTATCATGCCATCTCATCTCTTCCGCTGTTTCTGATGACATGTAGATTCTTTTTAGCCTCGGGATAAGAGGAAAATATCGCATTACCTTAGCTGGGACACTTCTCTTCAATGTATTTGTATCTCCATCACTTACATCGCCACTCATACCCTTAGTTCTCTTCCACCTTAATGTACCACAAACATGACACTTGTCTTTCTCTAAAAATTCCCCCCAATACAACATACAATTATTCGGACAAGCATCAATTTTTTCATACCAACGTCCCAATTCTTTTATCATTTTCTTACTGTAATAATAAGACGAGGGAAAATCAAGTATTTGAGGAAATGCATCTAAAATTAGCTTTAACAGCATATTAAAAGATTCAATAGACTAGTGATTCATACACTTCAAGTGAAACAAGTGTAAAAGAAAAGATAACTTTGAAAAATTGATACACCCCTCGTATAATCTCTCCTCAGAAGCTTCAAGTAACTTCTTATATGTCGCATCTTCTTCTATTGTAGAATCATCATATTCAACATCTGTTACATATGTCACTGGTTCCTCAATCCATTCATCATCCTCTTGTGCTTCAAAAGTTTGGCAATTGGGAGGCATATTAACACTAAAAGCTGATCTTAATAGTCCCCCCATATTATCTCGACCAATAAACCCACTTTGATTACCGGGGAATCCTTCACTAGTACTCCCTCCATCACTCTCAAACATACGCTGAACCATATCCCCTTTCCCATGAAAGATCCAATTCTTATAAGACTTATAAAACCCTTTAAACAAAATATGTCTCTCTACTTCATTTATCGGAAACCATTTATCCACCTTACAGTTCTTACATGGGCATCTAATTTTTCCTAGGACTAGATCTTGCTTGGCAAACTCAATGAATTGCATACATCCATCGATATATTTAGGGTGGCCAGTGGGTAGATCGATCCAACTTGTATCCATATCTATATGAAATAAATTTAGTAATAAGATAAATAAGTAATAATATCATTCATGTAATAGGAAATATTTTATAAGTGCTTACTAGAACGTTATGATCTTCCTTAGAACCTTCATATAGCATATAATTCAAATATGAAATAGTTAAAAATATAATTTACATAGGAGATTAATTAAGTGAAATATTAAAATTATGATGTCCGTCGTTCTTCATCGCCATTGAAATTCTTCCCTTCGATGAGGTTTTCTCTTTCTACAGTTCGTCAAATTTATAACCTATCTTATTTTGATGTTCTTCTATTTTGTAAATGTAACCCTATAATTTACAATCAATTAATATAATGTAGTTATAATTTGTAATTTATAGGTGTTTCCTGAGAAAGAAGAAGATGAAGGTGTGGGTTAGTCTTTTTTTTTTTAATTAATGGTATAAGGTGTTATGTAAATAGTGTATCCCTGGGTATGCTAATTATGTCTAATGAATCAAAATTAGAGATAAATTATTTGTCAAATTGGGTATTTCTTAATATTTTGGGTTGTTTTTGGTTATAAGCATAACTGAATTTAGTCTTAGCATAAGTTTGATTTGTTTGGAAATGTTTCACACACGAAGTAATTTCTATCAAAATGATGGTGTCTTGCAATATAATACGGAGTACTAAATATTAATTTTCTTTTAGTCCAGTATTTATTTATTTTCTCAAAATCAAAACAAAAATAAAAGTACTAAATAATATTTAAACATTAAAGAAAATTTTAGGCCAGAGATATTAGGTAGTAGTAAAATGTGATTATAATTTATAACTTTGAATTTTTCATAACGCATTTGTTTAATTAAACAATAGTAGCAGTAGCAGTAGTAGTTCAATATCACCATCAAGCAATAGAAACAGAAGAAAGTTGTAGCAGTAATAACATCGGCAAACAACCAGTAACATCACCATCATCAAAAAATCAAAGCGAAGAAACAGCAGCAAGCAGTAGCAATAGTAGTAGTAGTTTAATATCACGATCAAGCAATAGAAGTTGAACATCACCAACAAGTAGTACATCACATTAACTGAAACTTAGCTAAAAAAAATTAGAAGAGAAAGAGTTATGCACCTGTGAGAAGAGAAGGCAATACTAATCAGCTTGGTCCACTAGTCCTTACAAACCTTCTGATGAGCTACGCACACAAAAAGAAAGGTTTAACAAATTAAAGTTCTTGTTCAACAAGTAAAAAACACAATCAGTGATAAAACAAACTCAATTGTTGTAAGAATGCGACACTAAATAGGATATAGGTGTTCACTCATAATGAAAATCGGTTTAAGAATTTCAGATACACAAGATTATAATGAGCAAAAATTAGTTCAGAGTTAGGTAAACCAAATTAACCAATCCGACAACCCTTTACCATCTCTAGTCTGTACGAGTACTGTAATGAATATAATGACAGCACCAGGAGATCAGTGAACAATCTTCTGGAATAACTAAAGAATAAAGCAACTTAACTAGCTGATTTATGAACTGTTTTCTGGCTAAATATAAAGGTGGACTTTGACTAGCTGATTTATGAACTGCTTTTCGCTTAAATAAGATGGAAACAAGATTGAATGCTGGAAACATAAGATTGAATACACATGTAGTATTTTTACAGATTGAAGCAAGCTATATTGATAAATAATACATAGTTCCTGTTCCAGAAACATTTGATAAGCTAGACGGAATATTTTGATCATCCTGAAATCAGACACTTTGAAGCAGTGCTTTGCTGCTGATTCCTTCATGCATTCTCGTTTGAACAGCTTTTACAGCTGCTACTCGTGCTACATTAGTTTCTCTACTAGAAACTACAGTATACTACTCGTAAAATATTGCATAACACGCTTTAAGACTTATTAAGTTCAAAATTCAATAATTCTGCAAATATCAAACAGAGACCATATGCATCACGCTCAAAGCACAACTGAAAACAATATTTGATAATGCAGAAAATTCATCACAGAATCATCAATCCGGTGTCAACTCCTACATCCAAAAACACTAATCATATTGTACAACAATTCCAACAACATACCAAATATAAAATTCAGATTAGAGTGCAGAATCGGATGCACGGCAAGAAACCAACACAAAAGCTAAACAACAACAACAGATGTAACAGCCTGCATCCAACAGACATGCAAAACAGGATAAAAAAACACCTAAGGACCTAAACCAGCAAGGAGAGCCTTCTACAAGCATCTCAAATAGGAAATAAGCACAGAGCACCAATCTATAGAGTCTGCTGCCAAATACAGCTTGTAATCAAAACAAGAAGCAACCAAAAAGACAAAACAACTAACCGAAAATCGACAACAACAAAGACGAATAATAACTCAAAACAAGAAAGATAGAAAGGCATAAAAAGTCACATGATTAACAAGAAAAATACAAAATCACACAACAGTACCATTGAGCCTCGGCTATTTCAACAACCTAGAAAGCTGCTATAGCAAAACAAACACTAGGAAAGAAAGCCTCTATTCCTGCACTCGTAGTAAAAAAGACTTGAAGCTTCTGAAAGCATGAATGTCTAGTTCATTTGATTATGTTAGGCTAATTATAAAGAATGCAAAAAATCATAGGTCTTTGTAAGGAAGAGTGCCAAAATTGCAAACAACTTTCTCACAGAGATTGAGGCACTTAACAATGAAAGGAGACATGCGAACAAGATTTGCTATGAGCATGACAGGGCAAACAGATATTCAGTGGAATAGTGAGCCTAGCCTTCTATTCTACAGAAAATCATTATATCCCGGTCAAAGATAGCTTCCAGTTGAAAGCTCTCCCTTTAAAGAGAAACTTTCGACTTCCAAATGAAACTGACAAATTTTTATTAGTTAAAAGAGGCACCTAATAGGCTAATATGCAGATTTCTCTCTTCCCCAACCCCTCTCCAACAGTAAATCACTGTCTCATCTAACTGCCTTGCATCTCAACCTAATTGTTTCGGAAAAAGCACCTAAATGACAATTACATGCTTAAACAGAATTTTCCAGAGCTACCCCATATTTCAACAGATTTCATGAAACGCATTCCTACATAAAAACCATTTACATACATCCTCCGTGCTTTGTATTACCATAATAAGGATGGAAAAGAAAAAAAAATCAAATTTTGTCCAATACCTTTTGGTTTGAAGGAAGATACATGGGCTCCATATTACTGGTATGATCAAAATCTTCAGTTTTTAAATTTCATCATTTGAGTGTAATCATCAAAATCTTCAGTTTTTAAATTTCATCATTTGAGTGTTATCATCAAAATCTTCAGTTTTTAAATTTCATCATTTGAGTGTTATCATCAAAATCTAATGTCATGTTGAGTGACAAGAAAGCATCTAAAATATAATATGCCTCGACTATATTCCTAGTTTCAGTTTTATTACAAATCAAAGTTAGTTAACATCCCCCCAACAACCTTCCCTCCCCATCTTTCTGGAAGACCTAATTCTGTTTAATAAATAACAATAAAAAGAAGAGTCCTGTTAATAACACTTAAGCTGCAACAAAATCAAACAACACAACTCCTCAAGAAGCTTAGGTAGACCCTTTAAAAGTCTCTCTACAAAGTCACATGATAGCTTAGCCTTCTATTCTAGAGAAAATCATTATAACTAATCCCGGTCAAAAATAGCTTCCAGTTGAAATCTCTCCCTTTAAAGAGAAACTTTCGACTTCCAAATGAAACTGACAACACATTGTGCAATAGGGGATACTGAGATGACATGAAAAAACCATAAACAGCATAAAACACCTAAGATAAAAAACAACGTTCAAACACACAAATTTTGCAACAAAAGTGTAAAAATATAACCAAAAAAAAACCTTGAAGAATTTATTGGAGTGAATTGGACGAATTTATCTCACTAACCAAATATCTACCACGATATGTAGGCAATTCTTTTTGCAATTACGGCAACAAACAAATATGGGCAACAAAAGTTTTTAAAAAAACTAACCTGGAAGATCTAATTACTGTCAATAATTGAGCGAAATTATCCCGTACACCAAGGAAACAGCCCCAAATCAACCAGAGGATGCTCGAAGTTCTACACAAAAAATCTCCAATTAGAAATAACAGCAGCGAATTTATTTTCGAATTTGATGGTAGAATTGTGAATTCAGTTGGGATTTTTCATAAATATATAGAATGAAGAGTGAGATAAAAGTGGGTGAACTGAGAGAATTGAGGGACTCTGTTGGGCTAACGTACAGGTTGAAGACGAAATCCAAGGAATTCGTTAATGTTGCTGAAGGTGAGGAGGAGTGAAGACGGAAAATCTGATGAGGGTGGTTAGGTTTCGCAGCTAGCAAGGTCCTTGAGGAGGTTGAGAGAAACGTGGGCGGTGGAGTGAGTGTAAAGCGGGATTCTCCCAAATTTTAGAGACTTCGGCGGGAGATATTTGGGCGAAATTCACTTGGTAACAGACACGTGGGTTCCTCGTGTCTTCATTTTGCAAATATCGACACTTTATGATGTCGAAAAATATTTCGACAGTATAAAGCGTCGAAATTTGTAAATTCTGAATTCGCGCTCCATAACCCATTGCGACTATTCCACACAACGTCGAAACTAATCCGTCTAAATATATAACGTTTTTTTGTAGTGATGGTACTTATCGGAAAATATTATCGGAAATGGAAATATTACCGGAATCGGAAATATTGCCGGAAACGGAAATATTGTTAGAATTGGAAATATTAAATATTTGTTCGAAACGGAAATTAATTCCGGAATCGGAAATATTAAATATTGTTCGTATCAGAAATGAATTCCAAAACCGGGAATTTAATCGGAAGCGCATCGTACGAATTAGCATCGGACGAGGCTTGCTAGACGAAGGCCCAGCACGAAGCCAGGCCCGCGCCCAGCAAGCCGAGCGCCCAACATGGAGCTGCCACAGCCTCGCCAGGCCCAGCGCAAGGCCAGGCCCAGCAAGGCCTTGGCGCGCGCACGCTGGGCGTGTTGTTGGGCTGCGAGCAGCGACTGCTCGTGTGGGCCGCAAGGCCTGCGCGGGTGGTGCGATGCTCGTGGCCTTACGATGCTCATGTTCGTAACGAATCCTAATCCTATCGGAATTCGTGTATGGATTAAATCCTAATCCTAATAGATTAAGTTTATTATTTAGAGTTCAAGTTGGATTCTAATTAATAAATCCAAATCCTAGTAGGATTATAATTCCTTTTCCATACCTCTATAAATAGGTGCCTAGGGTCATAATTTATAGACACAATTGAAGTATTCTAAAGGTAAGATTTTGAAGAAAAATCAGCCATACACTTGCACCTAAAATAGCCGAAATTCCTAAGCAACCTTAAGGGCGATTCTAGTTGGTCAAGCTTAAGGCTGATCCGGACGTGTTATGGACTATCTACGGAGGGACGACACTTGGAGTCCTAAAGACTTGTTCTTGTTCGGTTCGAGCGCAGCTAGGGAGGGCACGCAACAAAGTGTATGCATCTACACTATGCTAAATGATTATGTGTAAATAATATGTTTTCCTGGCTTTATGGTTTTTCCACACGATTTATGTTTTGTCATATGAATCATAACCTAACAGTGGTATCACGACCCTCTTATTATTTTCATAATCTAAATTGCATAAACATGGTTAAATTTTACAAATTTGCAAAAAAATTAAATTTTCGTAATTGTTAATTAATTGCAAATTGCGTTTATTTAATTATATGTACGCAGTTTTTCGGCAGTTTCTTCGTTACTCATCCAAATCGAGTGATTTTTGTGTCAATTCCGCATGTAAAAGGCATTCTAAACTTTTGACTTTTCGGAGGTTTTAGTTTTTCGAACGCAAAAGTTTGTTAATTTAAGATGTTAAATTAAATATTTGCGATTCTTGTTGATAAATCTTGAATATTTGATTGACCTACTATATATGTTTAACAAGTTTGAATGCCTAGCCTTGTTAATTATACAACCTAATTTGTAATTATGATTAATTTGTTGAAATTCGAATAATTTAGAATTACTTTGATTTTCATAATTAATTAATAATTTAATTAGGTACCAATGATTAAAAACCACCATAAAAATAGTTAATTTGTGTTAAAATTTAAATTTTTATGACCTAGATTTGAGTCCATGTTAATCGAAAATTAATTGATTAATAAATTTTCGATTTTTCGCCCTAAAATTATGAAATTAATATGATTTATTAATTTGTCATTAATTTTGGAAATAAAAGTTTTAATTTTTATGCAATTCGCTCATAAAACTTGCACGCACAAAGCAGTGGACGCTACGTGTTACCCTTAAGGGGTGTTGTATAGTGCGGGCATGCGACGAGAAGCAAGGGAGCTCGTCGCCCATGCGGTACGAATGCAGCGAGCAAGGCGAGTAGCACGCGAGCACAAGGCAGCAGCCCTGCCTTGCGTCGAGTGCTGCGATGATGCATGGGCGGATGGGCGAAGAAGCAAGGCGAGCGAGTAAAGGCAGGCGCGCATGCGCGGGCAGCGAGGGGTGCCTCGCAGCACGAGCGCTGCCTCGCCCAGCCTCGCCAAGCAACTGCTGCGCTACGAAGCAGCGAGCGATGCTGCGCGCAAGCGTGGCTCGACTTGCTGCGTTTGCGCGTGGCAGCTGCTCGTGCCTTGCTGTGCGATCACTCGTGAGGGGCGATGCTGCCTCGTGGACTCGGCGGGGCATGGGCGCAAGCCCATGGCCTCGTCTTGACCCGATTGATGCGTTTTGAATTTAATTTTTTTATTTTCAGTTCGGAAACGATTTTAATTCATTTTAAAATTCGTAATTTAAATAGTTTTCTTGGATTTTAATTTTGAATATTATAATTATTATAAATTTTATTTATACTAATTATTTTACTAAAATTAAAATCATGAATTAATTTAAATACGACTGAAATCAAATTAAAATTTTTGGATTCAATTATAAATTTATATGGGCTTTAAATTTTAATTAAATTTGTATGTTTCCGGTTAGACTTGAAATACATTTTTATGTTTAAAATTAGTAAAGCATATGAATTTATTGGTTTAAATGGGAGCATTTTTAGTCATAAACTCTTGATTAGGTCTACAAATCCTTAAGGTTAAACAACTTGATTAGAATTAATAAGGACTGAATAATTGGTAGATTGTTGGTGCCCTTAATTAATTGCTGCAAATATTTATGTGATGCATAACGTGTTTTACTAACCAGCTATGTGGGTCATTCATGATAATGAATGGGTGAATGGTATATATTGTATATGTACTGTTTTGCAGGTTATGGAGTGACTAGTATGGCCCAAATAGGATAGAAAATATGGTCTGCGTACCATTAATTTGAATGTAATTGGTCTAATGCACCAAATTTGTTTTTCAATTTAAATATTGTATGCGTACCATCAAATAGTTGCAATTAGTTTAATTATAGCTTATCCTATTTGAAGAAAATAGCGCCTCCCACGGTGAAATTCAAGACGAAGTTACCATTTTCGAGACGGACTTTGAAGTTGAAGCTTCAAGATGAAGTCGGGCCATACTAGATCACATTTATCTTATGCATGCTTTAAGTTATTTATTGCTTTAAATATGTCTTAATTATGCATGAGATTGTGGCTTGATTATGTTGCATGATTAAGGATTTTAGTTCACTTAAAATCTAACCAACATAGTAAGAGCCTTAAGTTCCAAACTTAAAAATTGAGTTAAAAGGTGCCATGCCAAAATAAACACTTGCTTGGATATCCTTTACATCAATCTAGTAATAGTTTTCGCTCAGCGAGGTGTTACTTATTGGTCCTAAAGAGGTAAGGTACACAAATAATTGTGAGTACATGTTAGTTTTGGTGAAACTCAACGATATAAGTAAGGAGTCCTTTTATGTCGTGGCAAAATCGATAGGTTTACCTAATAAGTTCTTAGACGTACCTATCAACCAAGAGTAGTTTCTAGACTATTAGAAAAAGGCTTTTGCTTACCTAAAAGATTTTAGAATTGAGTCTAAATACATAATGTGCTTAATTCTTCAATGGATTTTAGGGTCTTGGAATCATTTTATTCACACCTACCGGAACACATAACTTGAATAAAATGATTAATGAACATTTAAGTTTATTAAGAGAAATGGAGAATGGTTATTTATTTGTTTATTCTTTTCAATTATAGTTTTAATTATGGCAAACAACAATTCATTCAACATTCGATCAATTCTCGAAAAGGAGAAGTTGAGCGGGAAAAACTTCCTTGACTGGCAAAGGAACTTGCAAATAGTTCTTATGCAGAAAGAAAAGGAGTATGTCCTAGAAGAGGCGATGCCCGGAGCTGCAGGCGAAGGGGTCACTCAGGCAGCCCTCAATTGTTGGATTGATGCCAACAAGGATGTGAAATGTCTAATGCTTGCAACCATGAGTGCAGATCTACAGAAAACGTTCATCAACTCGGATGCTTTCACGATCATCAGTGAGTTAAAGAACATGTTCCAAGATCTGGCTCGAGTCGAAAGATTCGAGACTCATAGGAAAATTCTTGAGACCAAGCTTAAGAAAGGCGAGCCCGTAAGTCCACATGTTCTCAAAATGATTGGACTCATTGAGAATATGAGTCGGCTGGATCAGCAATTCTCTCAGGAAATGGCTGTAGACACCATCCTCTATTTTCTTCATAGCGGGTATGATCAATTCAAACTGAACTACAGTATGAAAAGTCTGGAAAAAACGCTCATTGAGCTTCACGGTATGCTGAAGACCGCTGAAAAGACGCTCAAAAGTGATAAGCAAGATGTGCTTATGGTGCGTGGGGGCAAGTTCAAGAAATCTGGAAAGAAGAGGAATGCTAAGAAAGGTGGCAACAAGGCCAGCCAAACTAAGCAACCAACTGGCGCCAAATCTGAAAAGAGGAAGGTCACTCAACCCACATCTGAATCTGAATGCTTCTACTGCAAGAAGAAGGGGCATTGGAAGAGAGATTGCTTGAAGCTAAAGGAAGATTAGAAGAACGGAACAGTCGTTCCATCTTCAGGTATTTTCATTATAGACTGTATACTTGCTAATTCAACTTCTTGGGTATTAGATACAGGTTGTGGCTCACACTTATGTTCCAATCCACAGGGACTAAGAAGAAGTAGAAAGTTAAGCAAGGGTGAAGTCGACCTACGAGTGGGAAATGGAGCACGGATTGCTGCATTAGCTGTAGGAACTTATTATTTGTCGTTGCCCTCTGGGCTAGTTTTGGAACTAGAAGAGTGTTTCCATGTTCCAAGTCTTACTAAAAACATCATTTCTGTTTCTTGCTTAGATGCTAAGGGATTTTCCTTTTTAATAAAAGACAATAGTTGTTCGTTTTATTTTAAAGAGATGTTTTATGGATCTGCTAGATTAGTCAATGGACTTTATTTATTAGATCACGACAAACAAGTTTATAACATAAATACCAAAAAGGCCAAAAAGGATGATTCAGATCTCCCCTATATGTGGCATTGTCGATTAGGCCATATTAACTTGAAACGCATGAAAAGACTTCAAAAGGAAGGAATTCTAGAACCATTTGACTTAGAGGATTTTGGTAAGTGTGAATCATGTTTACTTGGCAAAATGACAAAGCAACCTTTCTCTAAAGTTGGAGAAAGAGCAACTGAACTATTGGGTTTAATCCATACAGATGTATGTGGACCAATGAGTATAAATGTTAGGGGTGGTTTCAGCTACTTTATCACTTTCACTGATGACTTCAGTAGATATAGTTATGTCTACCTAATGAAGCATAAGTCTGAATCCTTTGACAAAATCAAGGAATTTCAGAGTGAAGTAGAGAATCAATTAGGCAAGAAGATTAAAGCACTGCGGTCTGATAGAGGCAGTGAATATCTGAGCTATGAATTTGATGACCATCTGAAAGAATGTGGAATTCTCTCAGAATTGACTCCTCCTGGAACACCACAATGGAACGGTGTGTCGGAACGGAGGAACAGCCCGGATCTGCCTCCAAAAATTAACGAATATTCTTTCTGTGTTGACACTGTAGGTCTGATGAACCACCTCTCGAAGATGGGGAAAGCAGTGCAATGGCCGCCGAAGTCCAGCAAGCCCGAGTCGAAGAAGGATCCCTCTAAATGGTGTGATTTCCATGCCGACATCGGTCACACAACCAACGACTGCGTCGCGTTGAGGAGAGAAGTAGCCTACCTGCTGAAAAATGGTTACCTCAAGGACGTCATGTCAGATAAAGCTCGTGGCGTTGTTAACAAAGACAACTCCAACTCCCCATCTCGACCTCCTCCACCTCCCCCTCATACAAAAACTGTGAATTTCATTGCTGGAGGTTCTGACATTTGTGGTTTAACCTATTATGCAGCGAAGAGACACGCCCGAGAAAATGAGATAGACAGACCAGTCCGAGCTGTAGCCGCCAAATACCTAATTCCTATATCTTTTGATGAATCTGATGCAGGGGACATCTCGGACAAACATCACGACGGCTTGGTGATATCTATTCCTGTTGGAAACTACATGATCAAACGAGTCCTTGTCGACAATGGCAGCTCAACTAACGTGATGATGCTCGACGCCCTCAAGGAGATGGGGCTCAACCCCGACACAGATGTCGTCAAAAAATCCACCTTCGGAGAAGTTACCCTGCCCGTTTACGCACAAGGAATCAACCAACAGGTAAAGTTCTGTGTTATTGATTGCCCTTCATCTTACAACATTATTTTGGGCAGGCCCTGGATTCACGACATGAAGGCCATCCGTTCGACATATCACCAAACCATCAAATTCCCGACTCGATGGGGGTTCAAGAAATCAAAGGAGATCAACAAGAGTCCAAAGAGTGCTATAAGGCGGCCCTAAAGCCATCGGCCACAAATAAATCCTCATTATAGCAATTACAGTCCAAGCCCGAACCAACAAGCTACGAAGAACCCAAATCTGGGCAACTCGACGAGATCATCTTGAATCCCGCTAAGCCTGAACAGGTCGTCTTTATTGGATGTGATGTACCCGACGACATCAGGTCGGAGCTTGTTACATTTCTTAAAACCAACGCAGATTGCTTCGCATGGTCACATGAAGATATGCCAGGCATCAGCCCAGATGTCATCACTCACAAACTCAGTGTCGACCCCCGACATAAGCCCGTCAAATAAAAGCGGCGGAAGTTCGCTCCAGAACGCAACCAAATTATCAACTATGAAGTTCAGCAGATACTAGATACAGGAAAGATCAGGGAAGTGAAGTACCCAGACTGGTTGGCCAATGTCGTTGTAGTCAGGAAGAAGAATGGGAAATGGCGAGTGTGCATAGATTTCACCGACATCAACAAAGCATGCCCTAAAGACTCTTTTCCCTTACCCCACATCGACGCCATGGTTGATGCTACTGCGGGACACGAGATGCTCACATTCACGGACGCGTTCAGTGGATACAACCAGATTTTGATGCACCCAGAAGATCAAGAGAAAACCGCCTTCATCACGGAGCGGGGAACTTATTGTTACAAGGTCATGCCGTTCGGTTTAAGGAACGCAGGCGCCACCTATCAGCGCCTAGTCAACAAAATGTTCAGAAAACAGCTGGGCGACACAATGGAAGTCTACATCGATGACATGCTTGTGAAATCCAAGAAAGCCTCGGATCACATCACGCATCTTCAGCAAGCCTTCGACGTGTTGCGAGAGTACAACATGAAACTCAACCCCACCAAATGTTCGTTCGGAGTCTCTTATGGAAAATTCTTAGGTTACATGGTTACTCAAAAAGGCATCGAAGCTAGTCCCGATCAGATCCGCGCAATCATCAACCTACAATCACCTTGAAACCAGAAGGACGTACAAAAATCAGAAAGCAGAGTGGCTGCCCTCAACCGCTTCATCTCCAGGTCGTCCGACAAGTGCAAATTGTTCTACGACATCCTCAGGAAGAATGAGAAGTTCAGCTGGACTGACCGACACGAAGCCGCGTTGCAGCAACTCAAGCAATACCTGTCAAACCCCCCGTTACTGTCCAAACCAAAAAACAATGAAGTGCTACAAGTATACCTCGCAGTTACAGAGTCGACCATCAGTGCAGTGTTAGTCCGGGAAGAAGACGGAAAGCAGCTACCTTTTTATTACGTCAGTAAGTCTTTACTTAGCGCCGAAACAAGGTACTCTCATCTCGAAAAACTTGTCCTTGCTTTAGTCGTTTCTTTTGTTAAATTGCGTCCTTATTTCGAATGTCATCCTATCACTGTTAGAACTAACTATCCCATGAAGTCAATCATGAGGAAACCCGAGTTGTCTGGCAGGATGTCCAAATGGGCAATACAATTAGGTTGTTACGACATCAGGTACGAACCTCGCACAGCCATCAAGTCGCAAGCCCTGGCTGATTTTGTGGCTGACTTCAGCCCGAGCCTCCAACACGAAGTCGATCACGAAGTCAACACACTGACCGACAATGGATTCTCGTCAACATGGACCCTACATACTGACGGCTTCTCCAACATACGGGGGACAGGCCTCGGCATCGTGCTAAAGTCGCCACAAGGGGACACCATAGTATAATCTGTCTGTTGCGAGTTCAAAGCTACCAACAACGAAGCAGAGTACGAAGCCTTGATCTTGGGGTTGTCATTAGCACTCGACATGAATATCCGCCGACTTGAGGTACGTTGCGATTCTTTATTAATTACCAGCCAGATTAACGGTTCGTATGCAGCGAAGGATTCAAAGATGCAGGCCTACTTGGAAATAGCAAAAAGGCTCGTGAACAAGTTCGACTCATGCACCTTACAACAAAGACCAAAACACCCAGGCTGACGCCTTAGCCAATCTTGGCTCAAACATCAAACCTAAACTCACCTCCATCCCCGTAGTCCACTTAATGTATCCAGCCATCACCAAAGATAATCTACCCATCCCCGAACAGTCTCGACATACTCAAATGCCCTCATGGCGCGACCCTTACATACACTGGCTTAAACACTACACCACCCCACCTGGAGTCACCCACGAAAAAGCCTTCCGCATGAAAGCCTCCAGATTTATCCTAATCCATGGAGTATTGTTCAGAAAGTCGGTTGCAGGCCCGTACCTGAGATGCCTTGATCATGACGAGATTGAGTCGACATTGCGTAACATACATGATGGGGAATGTGGAAACCACGCCGGAGGAAGAAGCTTAGCCCACAAAACCCTTACCATGGGATATTTCTGGCCCACCATGAAGAAAGACGCAATCACCTTTGCTAAGAAGTGCGACTCCTGCCAGCGGTTCGCTTCCATCTCTCATCAACCTTGTGAAGTACTCCACCCTATCTTGTTCCCTTGGCCCTTCACGAAATGGGGGATGGACATAGTAGGTCCCTTACCACAAGCATCAGGACAACGCGTCTTCATGTTGGCAATGACTGATTACTTCTCCAAATGGATCGAAGCAGAAGCTTTTAAGCGAGTTCGAGATACTGAAGTCATCTCGTTCATCAAACGAAATATCCTTAGTCGATTCGGTATCCCTTCCGAGATCGTCTGCGACAATGGTTCTTAGTTCATCAGCAACAAAACCAAAGAATTCTGTAGTAGATATAACATCACCTTGCACACCTCAACACCAAGATACCCTCAAGAGAATGGCCAAGCCGAGTCAAGTAACAAAATCATCATCAACAACCTCAAGAAGCGCCTCGACGACGCCAAAGGAAGATGGGCGGACGAGTTACCTATGATCGTTTGGGCCGACAGGACGACGCCCAAGACGGCAACCAATCACACTCCTTTCTCCTTAGTCTTCGGTTGCGAGGCAGTCATTCCTCCCGAAGTCGAGCTCCCCACAGCAAGAAGTAGTTTCATGGCTCCAGGAATGAACGACTCAATCTTGGCTTACGACATCGATACTGTTGACGAACTTAGAGAAGCAGCGTTGGTTAGGATGGCGTCCTACCAACAAGAAGTTACAAATAGCTACAACAAGAACGTGAGGGTTCGAGTATTTCAGAAGGGAGATTGGGTCCTACGCAAGGTCTTCCCAAACAAAAAGGATCCTCGACACGGCAAATTGGCTCCGACATGGGAAGGTCCCTACCAGATCGTGAGACGAACATGACATGGCGCATACGAGTTGGTCGACAAAGACGGCACACCCATCCCGAGAAGTTGGAATGCGACACACCTAAAACTGTACCATTTCTGAACACTCGAATAATTTTTGCTTTCTAGTTTTTCTAACACAAAAGGTACTCTAGCATTCATCACCATTATGTCGATACCCCCGAGATAGAGTGGGCATGACGTATTACGAAGTCGAGAACATCTCAAACTATATACACTTATAAGTAACAAGAAGTTAAGTTCCTCTCCTCTATCTTTTTTCTTTTCCTCCTTGTATGTTATCACCATTACTGACTTAGGCATCGGAGGGCCGTTGGTTCCACCAACGGCCAACCCTCACGCCATCGTCTTGTTTTGCAGAAAACACCGTGGCGACATCATAAGTATACACTTAGGAGGAATAACGAACATAAAGACTCGACTCGACTTCGTCCCGTATTTCTCCTTGAACTCTTTCTTTCTTTTTTCTCCTTTTCGTAATTTCCTCTCATTTTTATGTTGCTCCATACTGACTTAAGCATCGGAGGGCCGTTGGCTCCACCAACGGCCAATCCTCACGCTCTGCTGTATTGACAGTATGGTGCCCACATGGTGACGGATTCGACAAGGAGAAAACAGATGAAGCAAAGTGTACAACACAACATACAGGAAAACAAAAGTCGAAATTGCGCACGCATGTTTAGAAAAACGAAGTGAAAGGAAAACAGTGTTCTTTTATTCAAAATGCTTGTATACATTACATATTACAAATCTTACACACTACAAAACACAATTTAGGCCATTACAAAAACGCCTGGTACACTACAATGTACACTACATACATAATGGAATACAGATCTGCATTTTTCTATAGCATACATTTCTTGCAGGTTCCCCTTTGACAGGCTGGAGGCGTCACCAGAGTCGAACTCGAGGTATGTGCCCAACCTGCAAAACAAAACACCAAACCAAACACATTTTTCCAAAAACAAAGCAAGCAAAACAGAATTCGCAAACCACAAATATTTACGTGACTTGCCCCCTTGGACAAGCCCAAAAACATTCAAAAGACTGCCGCCTTCAAGGCGAAACACAGCCACAAATATCTTTTCGACCTTCCCAAAGGCCGAACACACAAAACATTGTTTAAAACGCCATTGTTTAACAAACACAACATTCAAATTTTAAATTTTTTTTAAGGAGGGGGGACAGAACTACTCCTGATGGTCTGCTGGGCCTGCATTCTTCCTTTGTTCGCCATCGCCTGGTGCCGCCATCGTCTCGACATCGGGGCTGGTTGCAGTTGCACCCTCCTCGGCGTCTTCTTCATCGCTAACGGCACCAGTGGGGATATAGTCCTCGGGGAATGCAGTGTTGAACTGAGCAATGTATTCGTCAGGAGTCCAGTTCACATGTTTGCCCGCCTTGAACTCCTCCATCATCTCGGCCTTCATTTTCCAAGTATAGTAACCAGCACACTCGTAAATCCTCGCCTTGACTTTGGAGAGAGACGTCTTCAGCTCGTCGACCTCAGCAACCAGCGTCTCCTTCTCAACGTTCAACTGTGCGACCTCAGCAGCCCCCTTCTCTTGACTCACCTGCAGCGCCTCAGCTCTTGCCGTCGCCTCCTTGGCCACACCGCCAAGACGGCCAGCTTCCTGCTTTGCCTTCTTCATGTCATTTTTCAGTTTTACTATTTGATCTTCTAACATGATGACATGATGACGTGTGGCTAGAGCAGATTGCAGGGCCTGTGCGAAAGCAAATCATTTAAAAGTTTTTAAGAGTGACGAGATGAGGATGGAAGAGGCGAAGAAAATAAAAAAGAGCGAGCAGACACATACCCTCCATGCATCCGAGACGCTCTCGACAGTTGCAGCTACTGGAGACAAAGATTCCTGGCGCTCCCGGCTTGACGGCATCCAGAGGCGGTCGACGTCAGGCCAAAGCTTAACCCGTGGCGCATCTGCCGACCCATAGTCGTCAGGGAACTCCACTGCAAGCTTCCTCTTCCGAGATGGAGGCGGCAGCTTTTCCTCAGCAGGCAGAAGCGAGCTGGTCTCCCCCGTCACCGTGGCGTCAGTTGAAGCCTTTGGCGGCCTCGGTGGTGACAACACAGTGATGGGTTTGGCCTGAGACACACTTCCCAGTGACTCCAGCCTCTTCCTCAGCAATGCATCCACAGATAGGGCCTTGCTAGAGCTTGTCGACGGGCCAGTACCTGTTGGCAGCATTTATTTAACGACTCAGTCTCGTCACAGCAGTTGTAAATTGTATTTCGTATTAGAAAGGGCAACGAACCCAAAAACTGTAAACTAACCCTAATCCATGTTTACCTGTTGATGTCGACATGTTCGCAGGTTCAGAAACTTCTTCTTCTTGAGAAGACTCTTCGCGTTCGAACTTGAGGCCGATGAAAGCTCTGTCCTTTAGAGGGACCCCCAACAGCACAACAGTCTTTTCTATGGCTTCGGCACCGACACCAACTGTGTCAAAAGATGCACCTACAAAAACACAAAAGTGAGACAAAGTCAAATCAACAAGCCCAAAAAACACCAAAAATCAAACAAAGTACCTCTAGCCATCCACTCCCCCGTCAAGAAGTCGGAGTCGGGCCCTAAACTAGCAAACTCCACAAAAAAGAACCGACCCATCCACCCGCGGTCGTTCGACTTGTCCGCACCAAGAAGAGCCTCCCTGTCGTCCTTGACATGCAGCAAGTACCTACCAGCCCCATAATTTTGGACCTTGTAGGTGTACACAAGGTCCTCAACCCGGAACTCCATGTCAAGTTTGCCGGCCAGATGGTCGACCAAGTGCATCACCCTCCAGACCTGCGGCATCAGTTGCGCCGGCGGCACAGCCAGTGCCCTTAGAACTCCTCGCACCAGTGGTGAGAAGGGATAAGTATACCCAATTCTGAAGGGATACTCATAGAAGCACACCCAGCCGTCCGATACCCAATCGGCCCGTTCGTCGGGCTGCGGCAAATGAATTACCGCCGACGGAGGAAAACCACACTCCTCGCTGAGCGCCTCCACATCCTACTTCCCCCAAGTGGTCGGCCGAGCATTCTTTCTGTCCAGAATGTGGGTAACGCTGAAAATTGGCCCCTCAACCAGATCGCACTCCACCACCACTCTCTTGTTCTTCGCACGGGTGGATTTCGTCCCCATTCGTTGCGACATAGAGGAAATCGAAGAAAGAAAGAAGAAAAGAAGAAAATGGAAGCCGAGCAGTTACCTGAAAAAAGGAGAGAGAAAGAGCGCCAGTCGTTTTTTCTGGGAAAGAGAAGAAAGAGATTGCAGAAGTGATTACGGATGGTTGGAAGCGCAGTCCTATTTATTGGCGCAGATGGACGGTTGGCTTCTCCAAGGCAAAAGTCATCATGATCCAAACGCCGTCAGTGTTGGGGAGGTTAAGAGGCGGTTTCCGTTTCTTCCTTCCGTGAAACCAATTTTTCCTTTTTGAACTTCCCGGAATAAATTCAAATTGGGTTTGGGGACAATTGTTAGAGGGAAAAATACCCTCTTGGTGACATGGGCATACATGGCAAGCATTGCTTACGTGGCTGCCAACAAGGCGCAAAGGTGGCATTATTCGAACGGTATTCCCAACTGTCGGGCTCAAAACGGACGTTACAAACCCTTGATGAAGCCGACCTTCATTACGTAGTTATTATCTAATTATGGGCAATTATTCCATAAACGTCACATTCTTGTTGTAAATGCCTATAAAATGGCTTAGTCTTGTCTATTTTACATACATGATTTCCGAGTAATAAACCTACGATTATCTTATGCTATTACAACTTGCTCTCACCATTTTCAATTATCTAGCTCGATTGATTGTTAGCACCTTCATCAAGGCAAGTTCGTCTCTAAGTCGAATTTGCTCAAAACAGCCTCCTTTTACGGTGCGACGGTTGGTCAACGTCAAAGCAACCAGTTCTCTAACAAGTAATCTCAAATCACTCAGTTATTAAGGATTTAGTGTCTAATAATTTTAATGAAATTTACTTATGACATATTTTCATCTCTTACAGTAAAGTTTCATGGGTATGTCCGATACTAATCTTCCCAAAGTAAGTATCATGCAAATGATTACGACATTGCCATGTCCACATAGTTCAAGAAACATAAGTATTAGTCATCTTGCATTCCAGTCGTCTAACGTTTTCTATGCATCCAATTTTATAGAAAACTCCGACCAGGGACCATTTTCAACCTTTGACATTCAAGTTCACTTGATAGACATTTCTTAGTCACAAGACTGGTCCTGACAGTCTATCTTGAATATATCGTCAAATTGAAGGGACTCATCATTTAATAAACCAAAAATTAAATGGAAAACGAATTCTATTCATTTATTGTGAATGATTAACCAATAATGTTTTACAAAGAATTAAACTCTAAAACTTTAAAACATTAAATAAGGACATCAAAGCCATTCTCCAATATGCTTGATTTCCATAGCTGCAGTGTGCGAGTTGTGCTTCGCCTGTGGCAGAGGTTTAGTCAATGGATCTGATATGTTGTCATCAGTTCCAATCTTGCTTATCTCGACTTCTTTTCTTTCAACGAACTCTCGTAGAAGGTGCAATCTACGAAGTACATGCTTGACTCTTTGGTTGTCTAGGCTCCTTTGCCTGTGCAATAGCTCCGTTATTATCACAATATAGGGCTATTGGTCCTTTTATGGAGGGGACTACACCAAGTTCACCTATGAACTTCCTTAGCCATATAGCTTCCTTTGCTGCTTCATGTGCAGCAATGTACTCCGCTTCAGTTGTAGAATCCGCAATGGTGCTTTGCTTAGCACTTTTCCAGCTTACTGCACCTCCGTTGAGGCTGAAGACAAACCCAGACTGTGATATGAAATTATCTTTGTCGGTTTGGAAACTTGCGTCCGTATAGCCTTTAACAATTAATTCATCATCTCCACCATAGACCAGGAAGTCATCTTTGTGCCTTTTCAGGTACTTCAGAATATTCTTGGCAGCAGTCCAATGTGCCTCTCCTGGGTCTGACTGGTATCTGCTCGTATCACTGAGTGCGTACGCAACATCCGGGCGTGTACATATCATAGCATAAATTATTGAACCAATCAATGATGCATATGGAATCCCATTCATTCGTCTACGCTCATCAAGTGTTTTTGGGCATTGAGTCTTGCTTAGAGTCATTTCATGAGACATGGGTAGGTAGCCTCGCTTGGAGTCTGCCATCTTGAACCTATCAAGCACCTTATTGATATAAGTGCTTTGACTAAGCCCAATCATCTTTTTAGATCTATCTCTGTAAATCTTGATGCCCAATATGTACTGTGCTTCTCCTAGATCCTTCATCGAAAAACATTTCCCAAGCCAAATCTTGACAGAGTTCAACATAGGAATGTCATTTCCGATAAGTAATATGTCATCGACATATAATACTAGGAAAGCAATTTTGCTCCCACTGACCTTCTTGTATACACAAGATTCGTCTGCGTTCTTAATGAAACCAAAGTCACTGACTGCTTCATCAAAACGTATATTCCAGCTCCTGGATGCCTGCTTCAATCCGCAGATTGATTTCTTTAGCTTGCATTCCTTTTTAGTATTCTTTGGATCCTTAAAACCTTCAGGCTGTGTCATAAACACGGTTTCTGTTAAAACGCCGTTTAAGAAAGAGGTTTTGACATCCATCTGCCATATTTCGTAATCGTAATATGCAGCGATTGCTAACATTATCCGAATAGACTTTAGCGTTGCAACTGGTGAAAAGGTTTCATCGTAATCCACACCGTGGACTTGCCTGTAACCTTTTGCAACTAATCTAGCTTTAAAAACTTCAAGTTTCCCATCCTTGTCCTTTTTCAGTTTGAAAACCCATTTGCTTCCAATGGCTTGGTAGCCATCTGGCAAATCGACCAAATCCCATACTTGGTTTTCTGACATGGAGTCTAATTCAGATTGCATGGCTTCTTGCCATTGCTTGGAGCTAGGGCTCGTCATAGCTTGTTTGTAAGTCGCAGGTTCATCACTTTCAAGTAATAGAACGTCATAGCTCTCGTTCGTCAAAATACCTAAGTACCTTTCTGGTTGAGATCTATATCTCTGCAATCTACTCCTCCTGGAACACCACAATGGAACGGTGTGTCGGAACGGAGGAACAGAACCTTGCTAGACATGGTTAGGTCAATGATGGGTCAGGCCGAACTTCCAATAGAATTTTGGGGACATGCACTAAATACAGCTGCACACACTATAAATAGAGCTCCGTCTAAAGCTGTGGAAAAGACTCCATATGAGTTATGGTTTGGAAAACCTCCAAATGTGTCTTTTCTTAAGATTTGGGGATGTGAAGTATACGTCAAGCGATTAATTTCAGACAAACTTCATCCAAAATCTGACAAATGTATCCTTGTGGGCTACCCAAAGGAAACAAAGGGGTATTACTTCTACAATACATCTGAGAACAAGGTGTTTGTTGCTCGAGATGGTATCTTTTTGGAAAAGAATCACATTTCCAAAATGACAAGTGGGAGAAAAGTAGACCTCGAAGAAATTCGAGTCGAACAACAAACTCTAGAGAATGCTCAAGATGACATTCAGGATGAAACTCAAAGATCTTTAGAAGTATCTGATGAGAATCATGGTCAATCTAGAGATGTAACCCCGCGTAGATTGCAGAGATATAGATCTCAACCAGAAAGGTACTTAGGTATTTTGACGAACGAGAGCTATGACGTTCTATTACTTGAAAGTGATGAACCTGCGACTTACAAACAAGCTATGACGAGCCCTAGCTCCAAGCAATGGCAAGAAGCCATGCAATCTGAATTAGACTCCATGTCAGAAAACCAAGTATGGGATTTGGTCGATTTGCCAGATGGCTACCAAGCCATTGGAAGCAAATGGGTTTTCAAACTGAAAAAGGACAAGGATGGGAAACTTGAAGTTTTTAAAGCTAGATTGGTTGCAAAAGGTTACAGGCAAGTCCACGGTGTGGATTACGATGAAACCTTTTCACCAGATGCAACGCTAAAGTCTATTCGGATAATGTTAGCAATCGCTGCATATTACGATTACGAAATATGGCAGATGGATATCAAAACCTCTTTCTTAAACGGCGTTTTAACAGAAACTGTGTTTATGACACAGCCTGAAGGTTTTAAGGATCCAAAGAATACTAAAAAGGAATGCAAGCTAAAGAAATCAATCTGCGGATTGAAGCAGGCATCCAGGAGCTGGAATATACGTTTTGATGAAGCAGTCAGTGACTTTGGTTTCATTAAGAACGCAGACGAATCTTGTGTATACAAGAAGGTCAGTGGGAGCAAAATTGCTTTCCTAGTATTATATGTCGATGACATATTACTTATCGGAAATGACATTCCTATGTTGAACTCTGTCAAGATTTGGCTTGGGAAATGTTTTTCGATGAAGGATCTAGGAGAAGCACAGTACATATTGGGCATCAAGATTTACAGAGATAGATCTAAAAAGATGATTGGGCTTAGTCAAAGCACTTATATCAATAAGGTGCTTGATAGGTTCAAGATGGCAGACTCCAAGCGAGGCTACCTACCCATGTCTCATGAAATGACTCTAAGCAAGACTCAATGCCCAAAAACACTTGATGAGCGTAGACGAATGAATGGGATTCCATATGCATCATTGATTGGTTCAATAATGTATGCTATGATATGTACACGCCCGGATGTTGCGTACGCACTCAGTGATACGAGCAGATACCAGTCAGACCCAGGAGAGGCACATTGGACTGCTGCCAAGAATATTCTGAAGTACCTGAAAAGGCACAAAGATGACTTCCTGGTCTATGGTGGAGATGATGAATTAATTGTTAAAGGCTATACGGACGCAAGTTTCCAAACCGACAAAGATAATTTCATATCACAGTCTGGGTTTGTCTTCAGCCTCAACGGAGGTGCAGTAAGCTGGAAAAGTGCTAAGCAAAGCACCATTGCGGATTCTACAACTGAAGCGGAGTACATTGCTGCACATGAAGCAGCAAAGGAAGCTATATGGCTAAGGAAGTTCATAGGTGAACTTGGTGTAGTCCCCTCCATAAAAGGACCAATAGCCCTATATTGTGATAATAACGGAGCTATTGCACAGGCAAAGGAGCCTAGACAACCAAAGAGTCAAGCATGTACTTCGTAGATTGCACCTTCTACGAGAGTTCGTTGAAAGAAAAGAAGTCGAGATAAGCAAGATTGGAACTGATGACAACATATCAGATCCATTGACTAAACCTCTGCCACAGGCGAAGCACAACTCGCACACTGCAGCTATGGAAATCAAGCATATTGGAGAATGGCTTTGTTGTCCTTATTTAATGTTTTAAAGTTTTAGAGTTTAATTCTTTGTAAAACATTATTGGTTAATCATTCACAATAAATGAATAGAATTCGTTTTCCATTTAATTTTTGGTTTATTAAATGATGAGTCCCTTCAATTTGACGATATATTCAAGATAGACTGTCAGGACCAGTCTTGTGACTAAGAAATGTCTATCAAGTGAACTTGAATGTCAAAGGTTGAAAATGGTCCCTGGTCGGAGTTTTCTATAAAATTGGATGCATAGAAAACGTTAGACGACTGGAATGCAAGATGACTAATAGTTATGTTTCTTGAACTATGTGGACATGGCAATGTCGTAATCATTTGCATGATACTTACTTTGGGAAGATTAGTATCGGACATACCCATGAAACTTTACTGTAAGAGATGAAAATATGTCATAAGTAAATTTCATTAAAATTATTAGACAATAAATCCTTAATAACTGAGTGATTTGAGATTACTTGTTAGAGAACTGGTTGCTTTGACGTTGACCAACCGTCGCACCGTAAAAGGAGGCTGTTTTGAGCAAATTCGACTTAGAGACGAACTTGCCTTGATGAAGGTGCTAACAATCAATCGAGCTAGATAATTGAAAATGGTGAGAGCAAGTTGTAATAGCATAAGATAATCGTAGGTTTATTACTCGGAAATCATGTATGTAAAATAGACAAGACTAAGCCATTTTATAGGCATTTACAACAAGAACGTGACGTTTATGGAATAATTGCCCATAATTAGATAATAACTACGTAATGAAGGTCGGCTTCATCAAGGGTTTGTAACGTCCGTTTTGAGCCCGGCAGTTGGGAATACCGTTCGAATAATGCCACCTTTGCGCCTTGTTGGCAGCCACGTAAGCAATGCTTGCCATGTATGCCCATGTCACCAAGAGGGTATTTTTCCCTCTAACAATTGTCCCCAAACCCAATTTGAATTTATTCCGGGAAGTTCAAAAAGGAAAAATTGGTTTCACGGAAGGAAGAAACGGAAACCGCCTCTTAACCTCCCCAACACTGACGGCGTTTGGATCATGATGACTTTTGCCTTGGAGAAGCCAACCGTCCATCTGCGCCAATAAATAGGACTGCGCTTCCAACCATCCGCAATCACTTCTGCAATCTCTTTCTTCTCTTTCCCAGAAAAAACGACTGGCGCTCTTTCTCTCTCCTTTCTTCAGGTAACTGCTCGGCTTCCATTTTCTTCTTTTCTTCTTTCTTTCTTCGATTTCCTCTATGTCGCAACGAATGGGGACGAAATCCACCCGCGCGAAGCACAAGAGAGTGGTGGTGGAGTGCGATCTGGTTGAGGGGCCAATTTTCAGCGTTACCCACATTCTGGACAGAAAGAATGCTCGGCCGGCCACTTGGGGGAAGTAGGATGTGGAGGCGCTCAGCGAGGAGTGTGGTTTTCCTCCGTCGGCGGTAATTCATTTGCCGCAGCCCGACGAACGGGCCGATTGGGTATCGGACGGCTGGGTGTGCTTCTATGAGTATCCCTTCAG
This sequence comes from Spinacia oleracea, assembly GCF_020520425.1. NCBI lineage: Eukaryota > Viridiplantae > Streptophyta > Magnoliopsida > Caryophyllales > Amaranthaceae > Spinacia > Spinacia oleracea. Next base: position 71,843,469 of record NC_079491.1, on the reverse strand, counting down.
AATTGGGTATACTTATCCCTTCTCACCACTGGTGCGAGGAGTTCTAAGGGCACTGGCTGTGCCGCCGGCGCAACTGATGCCGCAGGTCTGGAGGGTGATGCACTTGGTCGACCATCTGGCCGGCAAACTGGACATGGAGTTCCGGGTTGAGGACCTTGTGTACACCTACAAGGTCCAAAATTATGGGGCTGGTAGGTACTTGCTGCATGTCAAGGACGACAGGGAGGCTCTTCTTGGTGCGGACAAGTCGAACGACCGCGGGTGGATGGGTCGGTTCTTTTTTGTGGAGTTTGCTAGTTTAGGGCCCGACTCCGACTTCTTGACGGGGGAGTGGATGGCTAGAGGTACTTTGTTTGATTTTTGGTGTTTTTTGGGCTTGTTGATTTGACTTTGTCTCACTTTTGTGTTTTTGTAGGTGCATCTTTCGACACAGTTGGTGTCGGTGCCGAAGCCATAGAAAAGACTGTTGTGCTGTTGGGGGTCCCTCTAAAGGACAGAGCTTTCATCGGCCTCAAGTTCGAACACGAAGAGTCTTCTCAAGAAGAAGAAGTTTCTGAACCTGCGAACATGTCGACATCAACAAGTAAACATGGATTAGGGTTAGTTTACAGTTTTTGGGTTCGTTGCCCTTTCTAATACGAAATACAATTTACAACTGCTGTGACGAGACTGAGTCGTTAAATAAATGCTGCCAACAGGTACTGGCCCGTCGACAAGCTCTAGCAAGGCCCTATGTGTGGATGCATTGCTGAGGAAGAGGCTGGAGTCACTGGGAAGTGTGTCTCGGGCCAAACCCATCACTGTGTTGTCACCACCGAGGCCGCCAAAGGCTTCAACTGACGCCACGGTGACGGGGGAGACCAGCTCGCTTCTGCCTGCTGAGGAAAAGCTGCCGCCTCCATCTCGGAAGAGGAAGCTTGCAGTGGAGTTCCCTGACGACTATGGGTCGGCAGATGCGCCACGGGTTAAGCTTTGGCCTGACGTCGACCGCCTCTGGATGCCGTCAAGCCGGGAGCGCCAGGAATCTTTGTCTCCAGTAGCTGCAACTGTCGAGAGCGTCTCGGATGCATGGAGGGTATGTGTCTGCTCGCTCTTTTTTATTTTCTTCGCCTCTTCCATCCTCATCTCGTCACTCTTAAAAACTTTTAAATGATTTGCTTTCGCACAGGCCCTGCAATCTTCTCTAGCCACACGTCATCATGTCATCATGTTAGAAGATCAAATAGTAAAACTGAAAAATGACATGAAGAAGGCAAAGCAGGAAGCTGGCCGTCTTGGCGGTGTGGCCAAGGAGGCGACGGCAAGAGCTGAGGCGCTGCAGGTGAGTCAAGAGAAGGGGGCTGCTGAGGTCGCACAGTTGAACGTTGAGAAGGAGACGCTGGTTGCTGAGGTCGACGAGCTGAAGACGTCTCTCTCCAAAGTCAAGGCGAGGATTTACGAGTGTGCTGGTTACTATACTTGGAAAATGAAGGCCGAGATGATGGAGGGGTTCAAGGCGGGCAAACATGTGAACTGGACTCCTGACGAATACATTGCTCAGTTCAACACTGCATTCCCCGAGGACTATATCCCCACTGGTGCCGTTAGCGATGAAGAAGACGCCGAGGAGGGTGCAACTGCAACCAGCCCCGATGTCGAGACGATGGCGGCACCAGGCGATGGCGAACAAAGGAAGAATGCAGGCCCAGCAGACCATCAGGAGTAGTTCTGTCCCCCCTCCTTAAAAAAAATTTAAAATTTGAATGTTGTGTTTGTTAAACAATGGCTTTTTAAACAATGTTTTGTGTGTTCGGCCTTTGGGAAGGTCGAAAAGATATTTGTGGCTGTGTTTCGCCTTGAAGGCGGCAGTCTTTTGAATGTTTTTGGGCTTGTCCAAGGGGGCAAGTCACGTAAATATTTGTGGTTTGCGAATTCTGTTTTGCTTGCTTTGTTTTTGGAAAAATGTGTTTGGTTTGGTGTTTTGTTTTGCAGGTTGGGCACATACCTCGAGTTCGACTCTGGTGACGCCTCCAGCCTGTCAAAGGGGAACCTGCAAGAAATGTATGCTATAGAAAAATGCAGATCTGTATTCCATTATGTATGTAGTGTACATTGTAGTGTACCAGGCGTTTTGTAATGGCCTAAATTGTGTTTTGTAGTGTGTAAGATTTGTAATATGTAATGTATACAAGCATTTTGAATAAAAGAACACTGTTTTCCTTTCACTTCGTTATTCTAAATATGCGTGCGCAATTTCGACTTTTGTTTTCCTGTATGTTGTGTTGTACACTTTGCTTCATCTGTTTTCTCCTTGTCGAATCCGTCACCATGTGGGCACCATACTGTCAATACAGCAGAGCGTGAGGATTGGCCGTTGGTGGAGCCAACGGCCCTCCGATGCTTAAGTCAGTATGGAGCAACATAAAAATGAGAGGAAATTACGAAAAGGAGAAAAAAGAAAGAAAGAGTTCAAGGAGAAATACGGGACGAAGTCGAGTCGAGTCTTTATGTTCGTTATTCCTCCTAAGTGTATACTTATGATGTCGCCACAGTGTTTTCTGCAAAACAAGACGATGGCGTGAGGGTTGGCCGTTGGTGGAACCAACGGCCCTCCGATGCCTAAGTCAGTAATGGTGATAACATACAAGGAGGAAAAGAAAAAAGATAGAGGAGAGGAACTTAACTTCTTGTTACTTATAAGTGTATATAGTTTGAGATGTTCTCGACTTCGTAATACGTCATGCCCACTCTATCTCGGGGGTATCGACATAATGGTGATGAATGCTAGAGTACCTTTTGTGTTAGAAAAACTAGAAAGCAAAAATTATTCGAGTGTTCAGAAATGGTACAGTTTTAGGTGTGTCGCATTCCAACTTCTCGGGATGGGTGTGCCGTCTTTGTCGACCAACTCGTATGCGCCATGTCATGTTCGTCTCACGATCTGGTAGGGACCTTCCCATGTCGGGGCCAATTTGCCGTGTCGAGGATCCTTTTTGTTTGGGAAGACCTTGCGTAGGACCCAATCTCCCTGCTGAAATACTCGAACCCTCACGTTCTTGTTGTAGCTATTTGTAACTTCTTGTTGGTAGGACGTCATCCTAACCAACGCTGCTTCTCTAAGTTCGTCAACAGTATCGATGTCGTAAGCCAAGATTGAGTCGTTCATTCCTGGATCCATGAAACTACTTCTTGCTGTGGGGAGCTCGACTTCGGGAGGAATGACTGCCTCGCAACCGAAGACTAAGGAGAAAGGAGTGTGATTGGTTGCCGTCTTGGGCGTCGTCCTGTCGGCCCAAACGATCATAGGTAACTCGTCCGCCCATCTTCCTTTGGCGTCGTCGAGGCGCTTCTTGAGGTTGTTGATGATGATTTTGTTACTTGACTCGGCTTGGCCATTCTCTTGAGGGTATCTTGGTGTTGAGGTGTGCAAGGTGATGTTATATCTACTACAGAATTCTTTGGTTTTGTTGCTGATGAACTAAGAACCATTGTCGCAGACGATCTCGGAAGGGATACCGAATCGACTAAGGATATTTCGTTTGATGAACGAGATGACTTCAGTATCTCGAACTCGCTTAAAAGCTTCTGCTTCGATCCATTTGGAGAAGTAATCAGTCATTGCCAACATGAAGACGCGTTGTCCTGATGCTTGTGGTAAGGGACCTACTATGTCCATCCCCCATTTCGTGAAGGGCCAAGGGAACAAGATAGGGTGGAGTACTTCACAAGGTTGATGAGAGATGAAAGCGAACCGCTGGCAGGAGTCGCACTTCTTAGCAAAGGTGATTGCGTCTTTCTTCATGGTGGGCCAGAAATATCCCATGGTAAGGGTTTTGTGGGCTAAGCTTCTTCCTCCGGCGTGGTTTCCACATTCCCCATCATGTATGTTGCGCAATGTCGACTCAATCTCGTCATGATCAAGGCATCTCAGGTACGGGCCTGCAACCGACTTTCTGAACAATACTCCATGGATTAGGATAAATCTGGAGGCTTTCATGCGGAAGGCTTTTTCGTGGGTGACTCCAGGTGGGGTGGTGTAGTGTTTAAGCCAGTGTATGTAAGGGTCGCGCCATGAGGGCATTTGAGTATGTCGAGACTGTTCGGGGATGGGTAGATTATCTTTGGTGATGGCTGGATACATTAAGTGAACTACGGGGATGGAGGTGAGTTTAGGTTTGATGTTTGAGCCAAGATTGGCTAAGGCGTCAGCCTGGGTGTTTTGGTCTTTGTTGTAAGGTGCATGAGTCGAACTTGTTCACGAGCCTTTTTGCTATTTCCAAGTAGGCCTGCATCTTTGAATCCTTCGCTGCATACGAACCGTTAATCTGGCTGGTAATTAATAAAGAATCGCAACGTACCTCAAGTCGGCGGATATTCATGTCGAGTGCTAATGACAACCCCAAGATCAAGGCTTCGTACTCTGCTTCGTTGTTGGTAGCTTTGAACTCGCAACAGACAGATTATACTATGGTGTCCCCTTGTGGCGACTTTAGCACGATGCCGAGGCCTGACCCCCGTATGTTGGAGAAGCCGTCAGTATGTAGGGTCCATGTTGACGAGAATCCATTGTCGGTCAGTGTGTTGACTTCGTGATCGACTTCGTGTTGGAGGCTCGGGCTGAAGTCAGCCACAAAATCAGCCAGGGCTTGCGACTTGATGGTTGTGGGAGGTTCGTACCTGATGTCGTAACAACCTAATTGTATTGCCCATTTGGACATCCTGCCAGACAACTCGGGTTTCCTCATGATTGACTTCATGGGATAGTTAGTTCTAACAGTGATAGGATGACATTCGAAATAAGGACGCAATTTAACAAAAGAAACGACTAAAGCAAGGACAAGTTTTTCGAGATGAGAGTACCTTGTTTCGGCGCTAAGTAAAGACTTACTGACGTAATAAAAAGGTAGCTGCTTTCCGTCTTCTTCCCGGACTAACACTGCACTGATGGTCGACTCTGTAACTGCGAGGTATACTTGTAGCACTTCATTGTTTTTTGGTTTGGACAGTAACGGGGGGTTTGACAGGTATTGCTTGAGTTGCTGCAACGCGGCTTCGTGTCGGTCAGTCCAGCTGAACTTCTCATTCTTCCTGAGGATGTCGTAGAACAATTTGCACTTGTCGGACGACCTGGAGATGAAGCGGTTGAGGGCAGCCACTCTGCTTTCTGATTTTTGTACGTCCTTCTGGTTTCGAGGTGATTGTAGGTTGATGATTGCGCGGATCTGATCGGGACTAGCTTCGATGCCTTTTTGAGTAACCATGTAACCTAAGAATTTTCCATAAGAGACTCCGAACGAACATTTGGTGGGGTTGAGTTTCATGTTGTACTCTCGCAACACGTCGAAGGCTTGCTGAAGATGCGTGATGTGATCCGAGGCTTTCTTGGATTTCACAAGCATGTCATCGATGTAGACTTCCATTGTGTCGCCCAGCTGTTTTCTGAACATTTTGTTGACTAGGCGCTGATAGGTGGCGCCTGCGTTCCTTAAACCGAACGGCATGACCTTGTAACAATAAGTTCCCCGCTCCGTGATGAAGGCGGTTTTCTCTTGATCTTCTGGGTGCATCAAAATCTGGTTGTATCCACTGAACGCGTCCGTGAATGTGAGCATCTCGTGTCCCGCAGTAGCATCAACCATGGCGTCGATGTGGGGTAAGGGAAAAGAGTCTTTAGGGCATGCTTTGTTGATGTCGGTGAAATCTATGCACACTCGCCATTTCCCATTCTTCTTCCTGACTACAACGACATTGGCCAACCAGTCTGGGTACTTCACTTCCCTGATCTTTCCTGTATCTAGTATCTGCTGAACTTCATAGTTGATAATTTGGTTGCGTTCTGGAGCGAACTTCCGCCGCTTTTGTTTGACGGGCTTATGTCGGGGGTCGACACTGAGTTTGTGAGTGATGACATCTGGGCTGATGCCTGGCATATCTTCATGTGACCATGCGAAGCAATCTGCGTTGGTTTTAAGAAATGTAACAAGCTCCGACCTGATGTCGTCGGGTACATCACATCCAATAAAGACGACCTGTTCAGGCTTAGCGGGATTCAAGATGATCTCGTCGAGTTGCCCAGATTTGGGTTCTTCGTAGCTTGTTGGTTTGGGCTTGGACTGTAATTGCTATAATGAGGATTTATTTGTGGCCGATGGCTTTAGGGCCGCCTTATAGCACTCTTTGGACTCTTGTTGATCTCCTTTGATTTCTTGAACCCCCATCGAGTCGGGAATTTGATGGTTTGGTGATATGTCGAACGGATGGCCTTCATGTCGTGAATCCAGGGCCTGCCCAAAATAATGTTGTAAGATGAAGGGCAATCAATAACACAGAACTTTACCTGTTGGTTGATTCCTTGTGCGTAAACGGGCAGGGTAACTTCTCCGAAGGTGGATTTTTTGACGACATCTGTGTCGGGGTTGAGCCCCATCTCCTTGAGGGCGTCGAGCATCATCACGTTAGTTGAGCTGCCATTGTCGACAAGGACTCGTTTGATCATGTAGTTTCCAACAGGAATAGATATCACCAAGCCGTCGTGATGTTTGTCCGAGATGTCCCCTGCATCAGATTCATCAAAAGATATAGGAATTAGGTATTTGGCGGCTACAGCTCGGACTGGTCTGTCTATCTCATTTTCTCGGGCGTGTCTCTTCGCTGCATAATAGGTTAAACCACAAATGTCAGAACCTCCAGCAATGAAATTCACAGTTTTAGTATGAGGGGCAGGTGGAGGAGGTCGAGATGGGGAGTTGGAGTTGTCTTTGTTGACAACGCCACGAGATTTATCTGACATGACGTCCTTGAGGTAACCATTTTTCAGCAGGTAGGCTACTTCTCTCCTCAACGCGACGCAGTCGTTGGTTGTGTGACCGATGTCGGCATGGAAATCACACCATTTAGAGGGATCCTTCTTCGACTCGGGCTTGCTGGACTTCGGCGGCCATTGCACTGCTTTCCCCATCTTCGAGAGGTGGTTCATCAGACCTACAGTGTCAACACAGAAAGAATATTCGTTAATTTTTGGAGGCAGATCCGGGCTGTTCTTCCACTCGGAGTCGTCGTCTTCCTCCGCCACTGCTACATGTTGAGGTCGGGAATAAGGAGCAGGGCGTTCGTTGCTCCTCTTAGGGTAGGGCAACCGTCTTTCTGTCTTTGAGTAATCATTGCCCCCTTTCCGAGAATGGAGAGTTTCTTCCAACCTAACTTGGGCCATTGCTTTGGCTTGAGCATCTTCGAACGTCTTGCAGGGGTATTTGATTAAATCCCTCCAGAGGTCGGTTTCGCCATATAATCCCTGTCTGAACGCTTCGATGGCTGTCGGGACATCACATTCAGGAACAGTCACCTTCTCCCTGATGAACCGGGCTATATAATCCTTCAGGGGTTCGTCAGGACGTTAGATTACTCGATATAAGTCGCTTGTCTGCTTCTCTAAACACCTGCTGTTAGCAAACTGTTGGTTGAACATGTTGTCGAGGTGAGCAAAAGAGGTAATGCACCCATTTGGCAGGCTAGTCAACCACTTCAAGGCGGGCCCAACCAATGTCGAACCGAACCCTTTGCAAAGGCTGGCTTCTGTCATGTGTTTGGGGACTGGAATGGTCATCATCCGTTGCTTGTAGGTCAAGATGTGTTCTCTTTGGTCGGTCGTCCCGTCGTACATGGGCATGTTGGGTGGGCTAAATCGTTTTGGGATGTCTATTGCATCAATGGGATCAGCATATGGGGAGTCGGCATAACTGTCTAGGCTAGCTTCTTTGATTGGTGTTGGTACACCAGGGATTTTGTTTATCATAGTCATGATTTGTTGGAGTTGGTGATTGGTGTTTTCATAGATGTTGTTGAGCACCGGGACGAGGGGGCTAAACGTTTCGGGAAGGCTGGCTTGGAGATGTTGATAATAGGTACTCTGCGGGTATACGCCATGAGGTTGGTGAGGAGTGAACTGCGGTACCACTTGTTGCATGTAAGGGGGCATTCCTTGAGTAGCGTGGGTACCTGCAACATAAGGGAAAGGAGTTACGAAACCGTGACTAACTGGAGCGACTGACCTGTTAAGAGGAGTGTATGGAGAATAGTTTCGAGAAGAGTCAGGTCGCATTAGGGCATTGGGAAACGCTGCTTGTGGCGCCTGGCTAGCTAAAGGAACCGTCATCAACTGGGGAGGTGCTCCTGGCGCCGAAGTGACCAGGTTGACAACAGGTTGGACGACTTGCTGAGAGAAGAGTTGATCCCATGGCATTTGAATCGCTGGCGTTGATCCTTGCGCCGGAAGCGTAACAGGCAGGGGCATTAACATGGTCACCATTGGGGGAGGCAACGGACGAGACACCGGAGCGGAGGCGGGAGCCCTCACCATGGTAGATGTTGTCATGCCGACCTGAGGTGGGGTTGCCCAGGCAGCCGTCGTGGTGACAACTGTCGCCGATGTACCTGCAGAAGATGGTTGAGTTGGAGGCGGGGGAAGCCAACTCGGGCTAGAACGGGGTTGATTCGGTAATGGATCGAATTCGCGGATCTGCTGGAGAACAGGACCCCCAAGTTCGCCAAAGGGTACATGGAGGGGGTGATCTGGAGCGGCGTCAAGATCTAAGCGGCGGTTTAACCCGCAGGTGTCTCGTCGGTACTGGAACCTGGATCCGGTGGCGATGGAGGCGGTGGACCTAACTTGAGAGTGCAACGCTTCGTTCTCCTTTTGGAGGATGTTGATGCGCTGCTCCATGGCTTCGAAGCGACGAGTGATATCATCGGATGAGCTAGTATTTCCAGCCATGGTGATTGAAATGGTATTATCGAGCTGCTTTTGATTGTCAGCCCCACGGTGGGCGCAAATTGTTTTGGGCAAATTCGACTTAGAGACGAACTTGCCTTGATGAAGGTGCTAACAATCGATCGAGCTAGATAATTGAAAATGGTGAGAGCAAGTTGTAATAGCATAAGATAATCGTAGGTTTATTACTCGGAAATCATGTATGTAAAATAGACAAGACTAAGCCATTTTATAGGCATTTACAACAAGAATGTAACGTTTATGGAATAATTGCCCTTAATTAGATAATAAATACGTAATGAAGGCCGGCTTCATCAAGGGTTTGTAACGTCCGTTTTGAGCCCAGCAGTTGGGAATACCGTTTGAATAATGCCACCTTTGCGCCTTGTTGGCAGCCACGTAAGCAATGCTTGCCACGTATGCCCATGTCACCAAGAGGGTATTTTTCCCTCTAACAGAGGCTATAAAGGTAACGCTCAGGTAATCACCTATCAAACGAAGTCTAATCTCAAGATCACAAAATTGGGATTGTCCTCCCATAAATCGGGATGAGATGCTTAAAAGTTGTACAAGGCCACTCGGAGAGCTAGAAACTGTGAAATGCATGGCCGTGCTCAGATGAATCATAGGCTATGATTATCTGTTTATTTGATCAGTTGAACTCTGAAACCGAGAAACACCTCTGGACATAATAAGGATGACAACTCTTACCTTATGTTCAAGAGCAAGCATCGAGCGACAAAGGAATTAGGTAATGCACACTTGTCCCTAAGGACAAGTGGGAGACTGAAGGAAATAATGCCCTTGGTCCAAGTATGCATATAATATTAAGTCTAATAAATGCGGTGCAGTATTAATTAACAAGTTAATAATTCAGTGAGATCAAGTGAGCTGAATGCCTAGCTAGAGGCCGCTTCAGTTCAAGTGTAATTAATGATATTAATCCACAGCTTACTCTTGACTGAACTCGTAGGGTCACACAAATAGTACGTAAACGGATCAAGTATTTAATGGCATTAAATACTCCATCTATGGATATTCGGAATCGACGGATCTTGGTTTCAGTGGGAGCTGAGATCGTCACAAGCAAGAAATGAATACTCCGGAAACGATGATATTACCGGAAACGGAAATAAGGATCGTATCGGAAATATAAATATTATCCAAGTCGTAGATGTTGCCAGAAACGGAAACATGGTACGTATCGGAAAATATTATCGGAAATGGAAATATTACCGGAATCGGAAATATTGCCGGAAACGGAAATATTGTCAGAATCGGAAATATTATCGGAATCGGAAAATAATTCCGGAAACGAAAATATTAAATATTTGTTCGAAACGCAAAATTAATTCCAGAATCGGAAATATTAAATATTTTTCGTATCGGAAATGAATTCCGAAACCGGGAATTTAATCGTAAGCGCATCGTACGAATTAGCATCGGACGAGGCTTGCTAGACGAAGGCCCAGCACGAAGCCAGGCCCGCGCCCAGCAAGCTTAGCACCCAACATGGAGCTGCCACAGCCTCGCCAGGCCCAGCGCAAGGCCAGGCCCAGCAAGGCCTTGGCGCGCGCACGCTGGGCGTGCTGTTGGGCTGCGAGCAGCGACTGCTCGTGTGGGCCGCAAGGCCTGCGCGGGTGGTGCGACGCTCGTGGCCTTACGATGCTCATGTTCGTAACGAATCCTAATCCTATCGGAATTCGTGTATTGATTAAATCCTAATCCTAATAGATTAAGTTTATTATTTAGAGTTCAAGTTGGATTCTAATTAATAAATCCAAATCCTAGTAGGATTATAATTCCTTTTCCATACCTCTATAAATAGGTGCCTAGGGTCATAATTTATAGACACAATTGAAGTATTCTAAAGGTAAGATTTTGAAGAAAAATCAGCCATACACTTGCACCTAAAATAGCCGAAATTCCTAAGCAACCTTAAGGGCGATTCTAGTTGGTCAATCTTAAGGCGGATGCGGACGTGCTGTGGACTATCTACGGAGGGACGACAATTGGAGTCCTAAAGACTTGTTCTTGTTCGGTTCGGGCGCAGCTAGGGAGGGCACGCAACAAAGTGTATGCATCTAAACTATGCTAAATGATTATGTGTAAATAATATGTTTTCCTGGCTTTATGGTTTTTCCGCATGATTTATGTTTTGTCATATGAATCATAACCTAACAAGTATAATGACCATATAACTTATTTGGATACATCCTTGAGCCGTCCCCATACTACTCATTGGCCTAGGTTGATGTAAACTCATGACACTAGCACGAGGCTGCAAATTGTGAGTCCTAGCAGATGTAATCCTCATGCTTGACTAATACCTATACAAATTATCCTATCTCATTCGACCCGTCTTTCAAGCCGTCTTGAGTCATGAATAAAAAAAACAAATGAAGAGTACGTTCTACACTTAACGTAAAAAAAAATTAAATAATGATAAAAAAAATAATAAAAAAAAACTTTGCAAAGCGCACAAAAAAAAAAGAAAAGAAGCATTTAAAAAAGGAAAAGAAGCATTTAGCGCACAAAAAAGATTCGCAAATATTTGGCACGAAACGAAAAGGAGCAGCGCAAAAAGGCAGCCCAGAACACACTTTCAACGCCCAGACCTGGTCGCCGAAAATAATAGCACCCAGCCCTGGGCGCCGTTCTTGCTTCCAACTCCCAATTCCTAAAAGTGTTCGTATATTTTCCTATATACATACAGAAAAATAACGAACACTTGGGGGGTAGAAGATCGTATAAAATACGCAAAATGCGCACGCTCCAAAATTTTCGTACACTTATTTCACCCTATTTCAAACATTACGGTTCCACTCGAACCTACTTGTTTAAAATCGGCATTCTAAGAAACCATTTTCTGGCTAAGAACTACGCAAGACCTGATTCCAAATTAAATCTATTTAAGGCGGATACGTAGGCAATCCATGATTCGGTCCAACCAATTTGCAAAAATGTTATAGCCTATAGAATAACAAGAATAAGAAATAGAGTCCCTTATTGAAATTTAATTACTTGCAATCCAAGCCGAAAGAAAAATTTAAAGTTAAAGGAAGAATCCAAGTCATCAATATGCCAAAATGAGCACACATCGAAATAATAATAAGGGCACGTACCCTTGCCAGAAGGAGCACTCACACTCCTAGGCACTTAGCCAATACTCAAAAGATCGCCTTGCCTCAATTGAATGGGGGCTAGCGCGAGCGTCCATGACCTCTAAAGTACTCGACTTGACCCTCCCTAAAGCAAAGTAACTCACTTAAAGACCTTCTTTCACCACTAGACACAGTCATAATCGCCAACAAGTAGTAAAGGCAGTAAGCTTGCAATAAAGAGGATTGTGCTACGGCATCGCCCCATCGTTCCTTCGAACTCAGGGCACCCGTTCATGGTAATTCAAATGCTTGCGAATCCCCTTTGAAAATAAATGAGACATTGTCAGTAGGACTTGGCGCTTAACCAAGGCTCACCCTACTCAGACATATGACACGGGCATCTAAAATCGAAATCTGAAAGCATCATTAATGGGAAGACATAACATCAACTGGGGGCCAAAAATTGAAATGAAAGAGCTAAGGAAGGAACTAAGTATACCTTGACCTTTTGTGCAGACATACACCAAGTAAATCTAAGTCAATTTGAAAACGGTTTATATTCCCGCAATTCTGGAAAGATGGCCCTAAAAGCCCAAAGCATGTGCCACACGGGCACAAGTAATATCTTGACGCCTGCACCCTGGCTTCCAGCAAATCCTTAGACAGCATTCCAAAAATCGTAACAGTATTTTGATTCACTCATGTAATCCTATACGAACCCTTCTATAAGTCAACTTACTTAGGACACCTCGGATTGTACACAGTAGGACTCGGATTTCAAATAATTTTCAAAGACTTCTTCGAACATAATAAAGTGTCGTTGGTTTAAGCTAAGTATGTGTTTATCTCGATGTTGCAAGTGAGTCAAAAAGATTTCTAAATATGATTATGGGTAAAGAAAGGCACCTAGCTTTTGGTCAAGGCATACTTCAACATGTGACTACCTTGACCATGGCATTGTCGCACAATACGACATTTACAAGAGAAGTAGCAAATCACTACTCGAACGTACCTCGCACTAAACGAGTCTGGTTCAAACTATTCATGATCCATGTCACCATGAATGCATAAAAACGTAAGCCAAGCATTATAGCACCAAGCCAATCCCGTAGCTACAATTGGGGGGCTTGAAAAAGACACTCTAAAAATACTCGAAATGACGATTTTATCGCAAATTCTCGACCCTAATGCTATACACACGTCATAGGGGCACAACCCTAAGGTTTAATCGTGTAAAACTAACCTTAGAATGGCTACAACCCCTCCCAAATTCTAAGCACTACTTAGAATATATAGAGTCACCCCACTAACAAGGGTAATTGAAAATTGCGAGTCACCAAAACTCCGATCCAACTACTTGTGAGGGGGTCGAAAAAGCGCGAGGCTAATGCGTGACCTTGTCCCTCGTGGGTGTGACGATTCTTTTTATTCAATCAAGTGAAATTGGATTTCCTGTGAGTATACACCCAATTGACTAGTAATATAGGAGTCGCCATTCAGTTTTTAACAACAATGAGAAAAACTGACAAAACCCGGTTATCGTGACATAAAGGGAGTGCAATTATGTTTGACCACGACGGTCGTAGGGTCCCTTGTGATCCCTGGTGTGGGGATCTCTCAATATACACCCGCAAGGTAGAGATTGAGGGTTCGGGGGACTGTAACTACCGAGAGGAGTAATTCGCTCGTCGATAACTCCAGAGGCAGGATATCCTTACTAGCTCAGCATAAATAATTGAAGGGACATGCGTTAACTTATTAAACTAATCTGAATTGATTTTAGCAATATGCAGCATATAATACTAATTCGATCGTGATTATCTGATTTAAATAGCATTAAGGGACCTAGCATGATAATCCGATTTCACAAAAATATTATATTTATTAGGCGTGATAGAACAATCATATTAGGTTAGTTTAACAGTTTATAAAAAGGGCGAGGAAAGCAGTTAAATCATCGAAAAGGGACACATCACGACGCACCCTTGAGAGGTGCGTCACGGTTCTCAGAAAACTAACCACTTTGACTTTGCTATTTCTCCTTTTTATTTAACGAATCTCGATTATGGGACAGGATACGTTCTGTTCGATTTATGGATCGATTGCGACAGAACGCGTGAACAGTTTCGCAGCGAGAGGCTTAGGCTAAGGGGTTTAGAGTCAATACTCAGAATATATTATGTGTTGTTTCACGTCGAAACTAGGGGCCTATTTATAGGGAAGAGTTCGTGGAAAGATAGAATTGCAGAGTTCTAATCCGCAAAGAATTAGGAAAAGAGACGTACCCAGGTATTTTCAGCGCCCAGGCCTGGGCGCCAAAGATTTCGGCGCCCAGAGCCAGGCGCTGAAAATAGGGTCTGGGCAGTTTTTGTTTAGTCAGATTCGGATTCTAAAATCCGTAGAGTTTGAGATTAATTCGAGTCTTTTAGCGCGTATCAATTTGTGACGGAATGCGTCTGGGCCCGTTACGAACTCTAGGCTCGTTAGGATTTAAATTAATACGTAACTCTTATTTCTGAATCCTATTAGGAATAGGATTCTCGCAGTTTTCTATCTCATTTAGGATTTATGTTGGAATGCAACACCTAATTCTGAGAGGTTTCTATCTTTTATGATTTGCCACTTTTAGAAGCTACCTTTTACGGCAGTTACTATTTTTAGCAGGTTTCCATAAATAGCAGGTTTCGGGTGAAATGAGGAATCGAGATTCGTTTATTTTATAGGAGATGCGTTGTCAAGTGGAGTTTTTATGCTTTCATCATCGAACCTTTCCCTTGCGGGAACGGGGACAAAAGTAGGTGTCTACAGTTAGCCCCCACTTTGACTGAGTCTTGGAGTAAGACGATGGTCAAAGTATTAGACGGAGTGCGTCACACAAGCCATGGTGTATGTGACCTGTTTTGCGAGGGTTTCACGAGCCCCCGAGTGATAACATTTGACTTAAGGGTCATCACTTAAAGTGTCGACATATCCCTCACGTGTCATTGGGATTTGTCAACTGATAGTATAGAAACTTCCTCACTTTGTCATTGGAAGGATCTAAAGGTGCGTAGAAACTCCCTCACTTTGTCATTGGGAGTAGCTACAAATGTTTTCGAAATTAAAGCTGTAAAGTGTAATTGGGCCTGGCCAAGCCCAATCACGAGGTAAAACGTTTTTAAAGATTCTCATTTTCAGGGCTAGCTAAACGAGAAAACCCCCTTGTTTTTATAGGATGTAAAACGAAGGAAAATCCAACAAACCAATCCTTTAATTTTTGGAAAAAGGGAAAACCAATAAAAGTTATCGCTGCAGCGACTAAGGAACTGCGCTGTTAGTGACGCAGACCCCGCCCGCTGAAGGTGGGCGAGCCTGTCCTCTGAGGGTGGACCCCCGTCCGATAGAAGTGGACGAATCTATTTGATGTTTTTGAAAATAAGGACCTACGCGGTTTGTGACGTAGACCCCGCCCGCTGAAGGTGGCGAACCTTGTCCGCTGAGGGTGGACACCCCGTCCGATAGAAGTGGACGAATCTGTTTGATGTTTTTGAAAATAAGGACCTACGCGGTTTGTGACGTAGACCCCGCCCGCTGAAGGTGGGCGAGCCTGTCCTCTGAGGGTGGACCCCCCGTCCGATAGAAGTGGACGAATCTATTTGATGTTTTTGAAAATAAGGACCTACGCGGTTTGTGACGTAAACCCCGCCCGCTGAAGGTGGCGAACCTTGTCCGCTGAGGGTGGACACCCCGTCCGATAGAAGTGGACGAATCTGTTTGATGTTTTTGAAAATAAGGACCTACGCGGTTTGTGACGCAGACCCCGCCCACTGAAGGTGGCGAACCTTGTCCGCTGAGGGTGGACACCCCGTCCGATAGAAGTGGACGAATCTGTTTTGAAATTTTTGAAAATAAGGACCTACGCGGTTTGTGACGTAGACCCCGCCGGCTGAAGATGGCGAGCCTGTCCGCTGAGGGTGGACCCCCCGTCCGATAGAAGTGGACGAATCTGTTTTGAAATTTTATTTTGTTTTGTTTTTTTTTCTTGAAAATAAGGACCTACGTGGTTTGCGCCGTAGACCCCGCCGGCTGAAGATGGCGAGCCTATTTTAAATTTGAAGACTTTATTTTTCGAAAACTGAGGACCTGCGCGGCTAGTGACGCAGACCCTGCCCGCTGAGGGTGGGCGAGCCCATTTTTGAATTTCTTATTTTGCCTATGTAGAAGAGCTTTTGGTGATTACAACCTGTTGGTGGGTCGTAATATTTCCTGATTAGATGTGTCCTATAAGTGGGTCCACATTGTGTATTTTTGTTTAACAATATTTTTTGAGATATCCAAACATGTTATGGTGCGTGGCGCAGTCTGGGAATGTGATTTTGATTGGCGCTCCCTGTTGGAGTCCACTTTTCGCGAGCCCCCAAGTGTTGGGGCTCGTCGGTTGTTTTTCGCGTCTTGTAATCATGTTTGGGGTCACGCTCGTACGTGCGAGCGACCTCCTATAGTAGTGTGCTATTTTAAGTGAAGCCGTGGAGTGCGACTTTAGCTTTCAGGCGACATCCGGTTTTGGCTTGACCCGGATTATCCCTTTGACAGACAGACATTTTCTATTTGGAAAACCAATGACTTGACGACACATATTTTTGGTGTTTCGAAGAATGACCATGATGTTTAACTTGCTTTTTATTTTTTTTAAAGTGTACATGAGCGTTTTCTGAGATGAGTCTAAGTTTCGACCAAGTTTCAATGTTATTATTATTTTTTGCTTATTTGGGAGCTAAAGGTACTTTGGGCTTGATCTTACTTGTAATAGGGCCTCGTGTTTTAGCAACACGGTCTTAAGTCCTTTCCTATTCCGTGTTTTTGTGAAATCTGGGCCTTGGACTGCATTTTCAGCGCCCAAGCTCAGGCGTTAAAAATTTCGGCGCCCAGAGGTGGGCGCTGAAAGTTCTTTCCTGGTAATATTTGATTTTCGGATTTCTAAACACGTTTCCGAATGGGATCAGGATGTTTATTGGGTGCGTTCAGCTAAATATAGGGGCTAGGTACGTCCTTATTTTCCACCACTCTCAAATTCTTTCTCTCTTTTTTGCTGTGCTCTAATTATTTACTGCTTTTGCCATGTCGATCCCTACTTTCTCACTCCAACGGACTGTTAGGCGTTGGCTACGAGCCCTTACTCCCACAGAAAAAGCTTTGTTAAAAGAATACCACTTAGAGGCACTTTTAGGCTTACAACAAATTAATATTGATTATAATTTTCTGCATGCTGCCCTAAACTTTTGGGACTCCGATCATCATGTTTTTTCCTTTCGGGGCAATGAAATATGTCCTTTGCTTGATGAATTTGCTGCGATCCTTGGTTATCCTACTAATGCTACTCCTGTTACCCCTGGCACTATTGAAGAGGGTAAAACAACCATAAGGGCTTTCCTAGGACTAGATGATAACATGTTTGCTGAACTTGTTGTAGACGATAAGGTTAACTTGGCAAAACTCGTAAAACATCATTTTAGGCCTAGTAAGAATATGACCGAACAAAAATTGAACATTCGAGCCCTTGTATTTTTCTTGTTGAATCATTATTTGCTGTCGAATAATAATGGTGAGTTCGGTGACATAAGGCTGATCCCCTTGATTAGCCAGATGGAAAGTTGCTATTCTATTATGCCGTTGGTTGTTGCGGAGACTTTGCTAAGTGCGGATGAGCTGAAGAAGGATGCCAAATCCGAAATTTTTAAGGGAAGCCCCCTATTACTGCAGGTAATCTATTTTTTCTTTGCACACACATACGCCACTTTTATATATTTCTTTTCGCCTGGGGCTGAGTTTCAGCGCCCAGGGCTGGGCGCTGGAATATTCGGCGCCTGGTCCTGGGCGTGGAAACTGCGCCCCAGGAACCTTTTTTCTTTCTTTTCATTCTTTTGATTCGATCGTACCTGTTTTTGCAGATTTGGCTTGCGGAACGGCTTAGACTTTTGGAAGCTCCTGCCGATCCTAAACATTATCGCCCTATAGCTTTGGGTAACCGAAAATACTTGCACCAAGGCCAGGACGAGGCCGAATGGACCTCCTTTTTTACTTATGGCATTTGTTCTATTAAGTGGGTGGTACCATGGTGGGGTTTGACTACTATGACAGGGGGGTCTGATGTATCGGTTTATATTTCTTTGTTGGGGCTATCTTGTCCCATTTATATTTTCCCTTACCGAGTCATGCGTCAATATGGTTTAAGGCAGACTATCCCCTTTTCTGATACGGTAACACCTAAGGTAGCGACCTTTGCACAAACACGGGTCTTAGCGTGGGCTAGGTATTATGATTGTCTCCCGCGTTGGGCTGTAGCTACAAATGGGTTTGTGGGTCTTTCTGAAAACTATAAGTTGTGGATGAGTTCCGATGACAAGGATGTGAGGACCGAGGCTCGTAATGGGGAGCCGGCTGAGCTTTTGATACCTCGTATTCGTGTTAAGTATGAGGGTCCTGATTCTGCCAGACCTCGTACCTATAGTTTTAAGACTGTGAAAGCTCGTCCTGATCGAAAGCGAAAGGAAGTTCTTCCCCGTTCCAGTGTCAGGCCTAAAAAGGTGCCTAACATGAAGGGGCCTGCTGTTGTTAAAAGAAATTCAAGCTCTCGCGGAGATCGTCGCCGGAACAATGTATGGGTTAGGAAGGCTCAGCCGCCTGTAGAAACAGTGGCTAGTCCAGTTGATGATAGTAATCCTTCTTCCACCACTGTTTGTGCCCTTGAGGCTGAGCGGGCTATAACTGAGAATGTTTCTAAAGCTTTGGCATCTTTGGAAGTTAGTGTCCAGGAGCCAGTTCTTATGGAGATTGATATTGGGGCAGCGCAGAAGACTATGGGGGTGGATCCTGCGAACATTGCTCTCTTCAAGACTTTATTTGATGATCCGGAAGAACTAGAGTAGTGTAGTTCTTTGGTAGGGTGTAGGTGCCCTCTATTTATTTCAGTTGTGTTTGTTTTTATTCCTAGCACTTTGTTTTCCTTCTTATTATATTTTAATAAAGGCGTATTTTTAGTTCCCATTCAATTTTGTTTATATGTCTAACACTTTTTACACAAAGAATATAATTTTTTATTATTATTTGGACCGAATCCTTGGTAAGGATTGCCTTTGTATCTTGTCAGAATCAGGTCGCGCGTAATTCATAGCTTTTAGAATAAGTTCTAGTATGCCGGATTTCGGTAGATATGTCCTGAAGTGGAAACATATTACTTAATCGGTCAAATGAGTGAAGTATTTGCCATTATTTTCATCTGCCGTTTTCCATAGGTTGCGTAAAATTCGACCAATTTGTTGGTAAACCTATTTGGATACGTACTGTACCCCCCAAGTGTTCTTTATTTTTCCGTTGTGTGCGGATAAAATGACGGGCACTTTTTGAAAACAAGGAAAACTTTTGGCAGGCAGAGAGTTTCAACGCCCAGGCTGGGGCGTCAGAAATTTCGGCGCCCAGCCCTGGGCGCTGAAAATAACTTGGGCGGTCAATTTTGACGTTTTTGCTTCACATGTTCTTGCGTTTATTTTCAATTCGTTTTTTGTGCCTTGATATTTTGCTTCGTAGTTAAAGTTAATTTTGAGGCTATTTTGGAGGCTTTTTTGACTGTTAGCGTGAAACGCATTATTGTCCAGATTAATTTTTTCTATTGGTGACTCAAAACAGTTTTGAAAATGGAGTTAGGGTGCGGAACTTATGAAGATCTTTGTGGAGGGTATGATGGAATCTATGTGAAAGCTGTTGGTGGATTCTATGTTTTATGAATTTATTTTTTTGGTAACATTTACATTTGTTTTAAATTTTTGATTTCTTTTTGATTTTGGGTTGCATGGATTGGCTCTTATGATGGTTGGCTTTTTGAGGATGGGATAGTGTGGCTTATTTTGTGGGTTTCGGGAACTGGTTCACATGGCATTATTTGAAAACCGAGTGGGCTTTGTTTGTTGGGCCTATAGTGGGCCGCTTTTATTATTATTATTTTATTATTTTGCAAGTACATTTGGTGTTTATTTAGTGTTAGAATAAAAATTTTAGGAGAAATATTACGCCTTTATTGATTTGGAAAGTAAGGAAAACATACTGAAATAAAACTGACCCATATTCTAAAGGGCCTTAGGACCATCTAAAGTCTCTATTATTTTTTGTCAATCTAAAGAACTACTAGGCGTTTTTTTACTAATGGTGCTCTTATGGCTCAAGCCTGGGGTTTAGTCTCATAAAACTTCGGTCCTTCACCGGTACTCATCTTGAATCCTATTCCTTTTGCGTTGACCCACTGACATGTCTTCACCCATCCGTTCCTGACCTCTTCTAGTGTTGATGCAGGAGAAATTAACCGGGTTGGATCGAAACCTTCATCTTGTAAAGCTAAGGTAGTCATCACAGTCTCGTTCTCCATAGGCTTCGATTCGTTAAACAATGTCCATAGAGCCTGGTTGTCCAATATTTCAGCTGTTTTAGTCTTGGTGAGGTGGGGTGCCTCATCCAAGGTGTGGCAGTCATGGAAAATTTCAAATCCGGGTTTTAGCAAGCCATCCTGAACGAAGGGTTCAGGGAAATCACAGCATGGGTGTTCTTCTCCTTCCCGAACAAACATCCCGTTAAGGGTCATTTGATATGGGGGAAGGAGGGTGGTTTGTTTGGCTTTGTTAAGGCGTAGCCTAGATAGGCGGTCAGCAATATCTTCCTCCGTTGGTTCATAACCCAAGCTAAAGGGAGTAGATTTGTCGGGAAAATGATAGAATGTGCATTCCTTCTTCCTTATGCCAATGGGGTTCCTGGGAAATAACCTTGAGCCAACAGCATTCTAGGGATGACTCGGGATGCATGCGGGTCTAGGAATGCTGGATCATAATCTTCGATGAACTGGATTGCTTCTTCCATTTGAAACCCATAAAGGTCATCTGCAGTTTCGGCCGTTCCAACCATAGTACAACTGGCGTCGAGAGGAGGGGCGCGGATTTCTAGTACTACCCCGTTATGGTTAAGTTTAACCATTTGGTGCAAGGTTGAAGCCACACCTCCTAAGTCATGGAGCCAAGGTCGCCCCAAGAGGAGGTTGAAAGTGGGCTTGATGTCGATTATTTGAAACTCCGTGGTGCGTGCCACAGGCCCAGTTTGTATGGTAAGGTTGATTTTTCCCAACACAGGCCTTCGGGAGTTATCATAAGCTCCTACCCCTTTGTGAGGAGGTTTGGAAGTCATCGCTTCCTAGCCCCAAGCAATGGGCGGTTCGCAATGGGCAGACATTAACCGCCGAACCATTATCTACGAGCGCTAGGGGGATGTTTTGTCCTTTGCATCCAACCACTAAGTAAAGGGCTTTATTGTGAGCACCCCCCTCTTTGGGTAAGTCTTTATCAGTGAAAACTATGGCCTTTTCTCCGGCATCTCTCGTGACATGGCTAACCAATGAGTCAGGTGTGATATCTGTGGGTACTGAGATGAGGTCAAGTGAGCGAATAAGCTTTTCGCGATGTTCCTTTGAAGTACACATAAGATCCCAGATGGTAATCTCAGCCTTGGTTCTTTTCAGTTGTTTCAGGAGAGGGTTTTCAATGACTTCCGCGACGGTGGCGTGCCGCCCGTTCTCAGGAGTTTGCCTAACCGGGATGTCGTCCATAGGAGGTGGGTGAATATCCGGTTGGTATATCCTTCCGGATCGGGTGAGGTTGTCGACCTCGGGCTCCTGAGGGGTGGTGTCAATGAGAGCATACCCGGGCCAAGTTTCAATGAAGAGGTCCTGGCCCGAGACTTGAGATAGGTAAATATCTTCAGCATCATCGTTCCACACACCGCACACTTCCCCCTCGATTCGATCCATAGGTACCACAGCGAGTGGTGCACCTTGAGGTGTAATATACACCGTGGGGTCGAAATTCTCTGGTTGGTCGAGAGAGATGTGACAAGAGCCGAGTGGGCTCTTGTTGTTGTTGGGTTTGCCAACGTTAGGGAGAGGTATTACTTCATCCTCTATCATGTCCTAGATCGTTTGTTTTAGATGCCAGCAGTTTTCAGTGTCATGCCCATTTCCTTGATGGAATTTGCAGTAAGTACCTTCTACCCAATATTTCTTTTTGACAGGAGGATCACGGGTGGGGCCTATAGGTCTCAACTTTCCTTGATTGGTTAGTCTTTCAAAGGCTTGTACCAAAGTTGACCCGAGTGGGGCAAACTTTCGATCTCGGACCCATCTTACAGGGTATCTTCGGGCGGGAGCCTCTTCTACAGCATGGACTTCTTGGGCTTGGGGTGTGTTACCCTGATTATAGGTGTTGGTCTTATATGCAGGTTTGCTCTGTATGGTTTTGGCGAGGTCGTCCTCGATTTTTATTCCCACATCATAAACCCTTTTGAAAGTGTCGAGTCCCAGGTACCTAAGGTGTTGTCTGTAAGCCGGGTCCAAGTTGTTAATGAATTTTTGGACCAATTCTGTTTCGGGAGGCCTATTGATTAGCTGGGCCGCCTGGTCCCTCCATCTAGCAAAGTAGGTTGTGAAACCCTCATTTTTCTTTTGGAAGAGAACTTCCAGCTCGCGCATGGTGACTTGAAAATCCATGTTCGACGAGTATTGCTTGATGAAGACATTGACAAAGTCTTCCCAAGTGGGGAAGAGCTTAGGGTCCTGGTGATAGTACCATTTGAGCGGCACAGGTTCCAAGGACAAAGGAAAGGCAGGTAGGTACATGGACTTGTCCACGCCTTTCAAGTTCATGGTATTCACAAAGCTCAGTAGATGATCACGGGGGTTGTCCGTGGCCTTGAACTTTGGTAAGTCAGATGAACTGAACTTTTCTGGTAATTTGCCAGAAAAAGGTTCAGGCTCGAGGGAGAAGTATTTTCTCCCCATGGTTTGCTGTAGGACCAATTTTTCGATCTTCTTCTCGTTTTCGAGGTCATTTTTGGCTTGCGCAGCCGCTAAGGCTTCGTTTTCCATTTTCAGTTGGCCCATGAGTTGGGTCATTTGGACCATCTGGTCTCGCAAATCTTCGATGGACATGTTTGGAGGTGCGAATCGAGGTTGGGGAAGCGTAGATCCTTGAAATGAGGGACGACGGACGGAGCTTGGAGTTGCTAGACCCGGTGATGTATCTTCGAGACGCACTAGCCGTTGATTCCCTGATCGGCACCAAGTGGCAGGACCAGTCCTAGGCATAAGATAAGCTAAAGTTTAGGTTCCCAAAGTTTCAGGCATTACTTAGTCTAGACTTCGACTCTCTACATTGGTTTTTCACTTTTTCGTTCTTTCTTCTATCGGTACACTTTTTTGGGGGGGTTTTTTTATTTTGGTCATTCTTTGGATTTTCGAAACACTTGCCTGTGTGACATTCATAGTTGTTAGCATGTTCGGTTTTGGTGCCGAGCATTGCCGTCGTAGGAGGCCTAACGACGACACAAAGAGTTATTAATTTTTCGCGAGTCGCCTTTTGAAATCGAGTGCTTTTCTTACGCCCTCGTAGCAATTCTTTTGATGAACATTTTTTGTGCTACGTACTTTCTTTTTGCTTGGGCACCGAGGCTGCTGCGCCTGACCAGAAAGTCAAGCAGCAACTTCAGCGCCCAGCAGTGGGCGTGAGAAATTTTGGCGCCCAGCCAGGGGCGTTGAAAATGCGTCCCTGGCTGGTTCTCGTTTTTCTGTTTTCTGTTTATGCGACTTCGATTTGCGTGCTTGCCTAATAACGTCCTTTACGCGTAACAGCGTTCGTGGGATTCGTTACAGGCCATCCCGAGCGTCGCTTATTTTGTGGCGATCATTCGGGTTTGCGGAACACGTGTTTCGGTATAACTCTTTGGCAAATTAGTCTATGAATGTTTGGGCAATTTTTAAGGTCATTGGTTTTCTAGGATAGTTTGTCACACACAATCACATATTTCGCTACACATAACTACATTACAAACATGGATTTGAAAATTAAATATGCCACGTAGTTTATGATAGGCTTCTATGGGTAGTTTATTTGCGCCTGGCTTGGTACCGCTTCTATCGTAGATCCAAAACATGCCCCGGTCGAGGTAGTGTCTTCAACAGACGAATTTCGCTAAAGAGGCCAACTCGCAAGTGCAAGCCAAGGGGGCAGGCAGGCGAGAGGGACCTAATGGGCGAGCGATTGGGTTCGGGATAGGTGTACTACCTGCACAAGTACCGAGTGGGAAACATGAGCAGCGTATGCACCCCCCTATTGGCGAAAAAAGGTATCCTTAGTCCCAACTCCCGAGGGAGCCGAGATTCGTTATGATATTCTGCCCGTTCACATTAATATGCTGATTTTCAGGTCGTCCCAACTTGATGGGGAAATAAACGCGGGGTAGGATCGTTTCACCCTTCGGCTATTTTGATTACCTACAAGCATGAGTATTTCCTTCACTATCCCCAGTGGAGTCGCCACTGTGAGGGGGTCGAAAAAGCGCGAGGCTAATGCGTCACCTTGTCCCTCGTGGGTGTGACGATTCTTTTTATTCAATCAAGTGTAATTGGATTTCCTGTGAGTATACACCAAATTGACTAGTAATATAGGAGTCGCCATTCAGTTTTTAACAACAATGAGAAAAACTGACAAAACCCGGTTATCGTGACTTAAAGGGAGTGCAATTATGTTTGACCACGACGGCCGTAGGTTCCCTTGTAATCCCTGGTGTGGGGATCTCTCAATATACACCCGCAAGGTAGAGATTGAGGGTTCGGGGGACTGTAACTACCGAGAGGAGTAATTCTCTCGTCGAAAACTCCAGAGGCAGGATATCCTTACGAGCTCAGCATAAATAATTGAAGGGACATGCGTTAACTTATTAAACTAATCTGAATTGATTTTAGCAATATGCAGCATATAATACTAATTCGATCGTGATTATCTGATTTAAATAGCATTAAGGGACCTAGCATGATAATCCGATTTCCCAAAAATATTATATTTATTAGGCGTGATAGAACAATCATATTAGGTTAGTTTAACAGTTCATAAAAAGGGCGAGGAAAGCAGTTAAATCATCGAAAAGGGACACATCACGACGCACCCTTGAGAGGTGCGTCACGGTTCTCAGAAAACTAACCACTTTGACTTTGCTATTTCTCCTTTTTATTTAACGAATCTCGATTATGGGACAGGATACGTTCTGTTCGATTTATGGATCGATTGCGACAGAACGCGTGAACAGTTTCGCAGCGAGAGGCTTAGGCTAAGTGGTTTAGAGTCAATACTCAGAATATATTATGTGTTGTTTCACGTCGAAACTAGGGGCCTATTTATAGGGAAGAGTTCGTGGAAAGATAGAATTGCAGAGTTCTAATCCGCAAAGAATTAGGAAAAGAGACGTACCCAGGTATTTTCAGCGCCCAGGCCTGGGCGCCGAAGATTTCGGCGCCCAGAGCCAGGCGCTGAAAATAGGGTCTGGGCAGTTTTTGTTTAGTCAGATTCGGATTCTAAAATCCGTAGAGTTTGAGATTAATTCGAGTCTTTTAGCGTGTATCAATTTGTGACGGAATGCGTCTGGGCCCGTTACGAACTCTAGGCTCGTTAGGATTTAAATTAATACGTAACTCTTATTTCCGAATCCTATTAGGAATAGGATTCTCGCAGTTTTCTATCTCATTTAGGATTTATGTTGGAATGCAACACCTAATTCTGACAGGTTTCTATCTTTTATGATTTGCCACTTTTTAGAAGCTACCTTTTACGGCAGTTACTATTTTTAGTAGGTTTCCATAAATAGCAGGTTTCGGGTGAAATGAGGAATCGAGATTCGTTTATTTTATAGGAGATGCGTTGTCAAGTGGAGTTTTTATGCTTTCATCATCGAACCTTTCCCTTGCGGGAACGGGGACAAAAGTAGGTGTCTACACTACTGCACATAACGATCGCCCTACAAGCGCCCGTTACACAGTCTACGTCGTTCCAAAGCAAAGGCGAAAGAAAAATCAAGGATAAAAACTGTCAAATTCTGCCCATAAATCATTTTCAACGCCCAGAGCTGGGCGCCGATATCTTTAACGCCCCCGCCTGGGCGCTGATTCTCTCCGCTTGCAAAATTTTGCCCAGATATAAAAACAAGAAAGAAACATCTATGAATCCTCGCATCACGAAGTAATAAGCCGTGCACACCCACGCAGAAGGTGCTAAACTTGTTCGAGCACCTGAACGAGGCGTGATGAAGTACTCCAATGAAAAAAATAATAATAATATCCCAACACTTGGAGAAATATTCTAATACATGTTGTAAGGCCACACAAGCCCACGTCACACCATAAGTCCAACCATCCCACGGTACAAGTCTAAAAAAAAAGGAGTAAGGCATATTGCACTAATGCAGGCACGACCGAGAGCATGTGTAAAAGAGGCAAAGATTACTTATCGCCCAAATTCAAAATGCGGGCCACACGACTTCTACATTAAGGATTAAAGGTAGCAAAATATTACCTACCACGGAAGGGATAGCTCGCACCTACATGAGCGGAACCCCAAGGCATCTTTCTCGAAAGAACCTACAAAAATCGTACGCCAAAAGGAAGCATCCCAACATGCATACTTGGGGGCTCCAAGCTACGAAACGACCATAGCAAAATAAAAAAATCTCGAAGCAAATGTTTGAACAATCGAAAGGGCACGATACTTGAGCCCACTTCATGAATGGGCCTGAACCCTATCAAGCTTCTAAGCAAACTATTCAAAATCAGTCATTGCTCAAAAAAAAATTAAAAAAAATGATTCAAGCAAACTGATTAATGGACCGCACACAACGGCCATTCTATGAACGCTCGTTCGCACATACATATCATCATTCTAAGTATCGAACATTCACGAACGCGTTCAAAAGAAAAAATATATACGAGCAATCAAAAATATACGCCTCAAGGTATGTTCCTCGGGCCATATAGACTCGCCCAACTATTTGAAGGAAATAATGCCCTTGGTCCAAGTATGCATTCAATGTTAAGTCTAATAAATGCGGTTCAGTATTAATTAACAAGTTAATAATTCAGTGAGATCAAGTGAGCTGAATGCCTAGCTAGAGGTCGCTTCAGTTCAAGTGGAATTAATGATATTAATCCACAGCTTACTCTTGACTGAACCCGTAGGGTCACACAAATAGTACGTAAACGGATCAAGTATTTAATGGCATTAAATACTCCATCTATGGATATTCGGAATCGACGGATCTTGGTTTCAGTGGGAGCTGAGATCGTCACAGGCAAGAAATGAATACTTCGGAAACGATGATATTGCCAGAAACGGAAATATGGATCGTATCGGAAATATAAAATTATCCAAGTCGTAGATGTCGCCGGAAACGGAAACATGGTACGTATCGGAAAATATTATCGGAAATGGAAATATTGCCGGAATCGGAAATATTGCCGGAAACGGAAATATTGTCAGAATCGGAAATATTATCGGAATCGGAAAATAGTTCCGGAAACGGAAATATTAAATATTTGTTCGAAACGGAAATTAATTCCGGAATCGGAAATATTAAATATTGTTCGTATCGGAAATGAATTCCGGAATCGAGAATTTAATCGGAAGCGCATCGTACGAATTAGCATCGGACGAGGCCTTCCAGACGAAGGCCCAGCACGAAGCCGGGCCATCGCCCAGCAAGCCAAGCGCAACAACCACACGCCAAGCATGCGACCAGGCCCAGCGCAAAAGCCAGGCCCAGCCGAAGCTTGGGCGCGCGCGCGGACAAGGCTGCGACAGTGGGCCTTGCGCTGTGCGCTCGGCGTGGGCCGTAAGGCCTGCGTGCGGGCGTGTGGTGCTTGTGCGCCACTCGTGTGTGTTACTCGGAATCCTAAGGCTACCGGGATTCGTAAAATGATTAAATCCTAAAACTATTAGATAATGATTATTTAATTAGAGTCCTAGTAGGGTTATAATTAAATAAATTAGTATCCTAATAGGATTCCAAATCCTTTTCCATAACTCTATAAATAGGTGCCTAGGGTCACATATTTACGGTGATGATTCAAGTATTCAAAGTGAATTTTTGAGAGAAAAATTTAGTCACACAATTGCCTAAAAGTGCCGAAAATAATAGTACCTTAAGGGCGATTCTAGTTGGTCAATCTTAAGGCGGATCCGGACGTGCTGTGGACTATCTACGGAGGGACGACACTTGGAGTCCTAAAGACTTGTTCTTGTTCGGTTCGGGCGCAGCTAGGGAAGGCACGCAACAAAGAGTATGCATCTAAACTATGCTAAATGATTATGTATAAATAATATGTATTCCTGGCTTAATGGTTGTTTCCGCATGATTTATGAATTGTCATATGTATAATAACCTAACAGTGGTATCAGAGCCTCTTATTATTTTCATAATCTAAATTGCATGAATATGGTTAAATATTACAAATTTGCAAAAATTAAAAGGGGTGATTAATTTTCGTAATTGTTAATTAATTGCAAATTGCGTTTATTTAATTATACGTACGCAGTTTTTCGGCAGTTTCTTCGTTACTCATCCAAATCGAGTGATTTTTGTGTCAATTCCGCATGTAAAAGGCATTCTAAAATTTTGACCAAAATAGTATTATTCTGCCGAACCCAGAATTCTCAAATTCGAAGCCTAACTATGACTTTTCGGAGGTTTTAGTTTTTCGAATGCAAAATTTCGTAAATTTAAGATATTAAATTAAATATTTGCGATTCTTGTTGACAAATCTTGAATTTTTGATTGACCTACTGTATTTGTTTAACAAGTTTGAATGCCTAGCCTTGTTAATTATGCAATCTAATTTGTAATTATGATTAATTTGTTGAAAATTAGAATAATTTAGAAATAATTTGATTTTCATAATTAATTATAATTTAATTAGATACCTATGATTAAATACCACCATAAAAATTGTAAATTTATGATAAATTTTAAATTTTTATGACCTAGACTTGAATCCATGTTAATCGGAAATCAATTGAATAATAAATTTTCGATTTTTCGCCCTAAAATTATGAAATTAATATTATTTATTAATTTGTCATTAATTTTAAATATAAATTTTTTAAATTTTATGCGATTCGTTCATATAACTTGCACGCACAAAGCAATGGACGCTACGTGTTACCCTTAGGGGTGTTGTATAGTGCGGGCATGTGACGACGAGCAAGGGAGCTCGTCGCCCATGCGGCACGAATGCAGTGAGCAAGGCCATGGTGCACGAGCACAAGGCAGCAGCCCTGCCTTGTGTCGTGGGCTATGAGCAATGGAAGAATGGGCATGGGCGAAGGCAAGGCACGGCAGTCGCGTGTGGGCAGCAAGCGAGCTGCGCCACAGCGCGCACTGCCTCGCGCAAAGCGTGCGAAGCCTCGCGCGCAGCGAGCGCAAGCTCGCGTGCCACGAGTGCTCCGCCCAGCGTCGATGCCTCGCATAGCGAGCGATGGCTCGCAGCATCGAGCGCTGGCGAGCGCGCACAGCGAGCGTTGGCTCGCATGCAGCGAGCGCTGGCGAGCGCGCACAGCGAGCGTTGGCTCGCATGCAGCGAGCGCTGGAGAGCGCGCACAGCGAGCGTTGGCTCGCATGCAGCGAGCGCTGGCGAGCGCGCACAGCGAGCGCTGGCGAGCGAACGCAGCGAGCGATGGCTCGCGTGCATCGAGCGCTGGCGCGCGCGCAGCTATGCGACGCAGCGCATGGGCTGCGCGCACATGGCCAGCGATGGCTTTGTGCGTGTGGCCCATGGGCGTACGTCGCGTAGGGTTGTTGCGTTGCGATTAGATCGTTTTGAAATTTTCAGTTTACGTAATTTTAATTAATTTTAAAATTAATAATTTAAATTATTTTCTTGGATTTTAATTTTGAATATTGTAATTATAATAAATTTTATTTATTCTAATTATTTTACTAAAATTAAAATCATGAATTAATTTAAATACAACTGAAATTAAATTAAACTTTTTGGATTCAATTATAAATTTATATGAGCTTTAAATTTTAATTAAATTTGTATGTTTCCGGTTAGACTAGAAATACATTTTTATGTTTAAAATTAGTAAAGCATATGAATTTATTGGTTTAAGTGGGAGCACTTTTAGTCATAAACTCTTGATTAGGTCTACAAATCCTTAAGGTTAAAACAACTTGATTAGAATTAATAAGGACTGAATAATTTGTAGATTATTGGTGCCCTTGATTAATTGCTGCAAATGTTTACGTGATGCATAATGTGTTTTACTAACCAGCTATGTGGGTCATTCATGATAATGAATGGATGAATGGTATATATTGTATATGTACTGTTTTGCAGGTTATGAAGTGACTAGTATGGCCCAAATAGGATAGAAAATATGGTCTGCATACCATTAATTTGAATGTAATTGGTCTAAAGTACCAAAGTTGTTTTTCAATTCAAATATGGTCTGCGTACCATCAAATAGTTGTAATTAGTTTTAATTATAGCTTATCCTATTTGAAGAAAATGGTGCCTCCCACGGAGATTTTCAAGACGGACTTTGAAGTTAAAGCTTCAAGATGAAGTCGGGCCATACTAGATCACATTTATCTTATGCATGTTTTAAGTTATTTATTGCTTTTAAATATGTCTTAAAATGCATGAGATCAAAGCTTGATTATGTTGCATGATTAAGGATTTTAGTTCACTTAAAATCTAACCAACATAGTAAGAGCCTTAAGTTCCAAACTTAAAAATTGAGTTAAAAGGTGTCATGCCAAAATATACACTTGCTTGGATATCCTTTACATCAATCTAGTAATAGTTTTCGCTCAGCGAGGTGTTACTTATTGGTTCTAAAGGGGCAAGGTACACAAATAATTGTGAGTACACGTTAGTTTTGGTGAAACTCAACGATATAAGTAAGGAGTCCTTTTATGTCGTGGCAAAATCGATAGGTTTACCTAATAAGTTCTTAGACGTACCTATCAACCAAGAGTAGTTTCTAGACTATTAGCAAAAGGCTTTTGCTTACCTAAAATGTTTTAGAATTGAGTCGACAAACTGTGCTTAATTCTTCAATGGTTTTAGGGTCTTGGAATCATTTTATTCACACCTGCCGGAACACATAATTCGAATAAAATGCTAATGACTTGTTTAAATTGCATGATTGCTTTCATTTTCAAGTTATTATTCATGATAAATGTTTAGACTTTGCATGCTTCAATGTATGTTTTAATTATTGTTTATAATTAAATATCTTGCACTGCAATAAATCCTTTTAGAAAGGTAACAGTAAATTTCCTCGATTGGTAGTGAATTCAAGAACGATTCACGGAAATGAGAGAAAATGAGCGATTTAAAATGTACGTTTCTTTTAGCGACTTTTATGGTTGTTTTCGAATATCAAAATCGAATGGCAAACCAATTGGTGCTTGTGAATTCAAAATACAATGTAGTTTTGAGATCATAAAGCATTGAGTTTAAACGCTCAGCCTTACCAATGGTTAACAACCTAATATCTTTGTCCATTTATTTCTCGAATGAGTCTAGTTCCTAGACATTCGAATAGATCGATGCTTAGAGAACTTTAGAAGCTTCTGGTAAGATCATCTAGTTGAAACAGAATATTCAACATAAATGGTAAGAACTTTGATAAAATGACATTAGACATGTCTAACAAAGTATAAAAGTCAACACTAGAGAATTCAATTCTTAAGACTATAAGAAAGGGTACAAGAAATAGGAAAACAAAGGAACAAATGAAAGGAATTTACGATTCCGTTTCTACCTATAAGTTTATGTTTAAAGAGAAGTGACCTAGCAATCAAACTTCCTTGGTATCATATATCGCTTGAGGTTCTTACTTCGGTAATAACTCAAACAGTGGAAGCTAGGCTACACTAATGACCTACAAGTGGGAAATGAAGCATGGCAATGCTACATTAGTTGTAGGGTCATCTAGTTTGTTTTAAGTCCTTTCAAGGCTGGAACTTAATGGCTATTTTGTTCCATAATCAGCATACCTAAATTTCTGCTTCAAACACAGAAAGACTCACATTCAGAAGAACAAAAACAATGCTTGTTTGTTTGTTTATTTGAATAAAATGGTCATTTACGGGATGAGTCAATATGCTTGATTAAAACAAACAACTCTTTAACAATAAAAACTTTACTAGGTTCAAATCAACCCCTTGATTTGAGTTCCACTAATCTTTGGCATTGTTGCTTAGACCATATCAACAAATTAACATTCAAAAGCTCTATTTTGATGGACTTTTGAAAGTTCATTGATTTCTAGATCAATTTAAGACGACTAGTCTTACTTGTTGAAAGTAACAAAAGATATGAACTATTGTTAGAACGCCTAGACAATAGAGTTCAAAGCTAAAGAAAGGTTTTATGACTTTATTATTTCACACAGATTTGAGTGAATATAGGTTTATTTACTCAATGTGATATAAGTTTGAATCTGTTTGGCTAGTTCAAAGATTCAGAAGTATAAATCCCACTTGGTAAGAAATCATAAAGATCTAGGTTAGATCATGTTGATGATTACTTAAATCAAGAATGATCATCAATGATTGTGTAGTAAAATTCACAATCTAGCTCCATAAGATATGGCATATCTAAGTTGGAATGATCGAAGTCGATTAGTACTTGATTCGATCAATGATGGATCATAAAGACTTTTCCTTTAATTTCCAAAACAAAATGCTCAACTACCACCAAACTAAACTAAATTCGTCAAAGCTATAGAAAAGAAATTTCAGAATATCTTTTCGATAATATATATCTAGAGAGTTGCTAAACTCAGTGGGAGCTTAGTGTTTGTTATTCAACAAACTAATGCCCAAGTATAGATATATGTTTCATTGTGATTTATTCAAATGAGACACAAGGGTATTGTTTCTACCACGAATTTTTGAGAACATAATGTTTGTTTGCTCGAAATGATGTCCTTTTGGAGATTCGTTTCCAAAATGACAAGTGGGAGAAAATAGACCTCGAAAGTCTTCGAGGCGAACAACAAACATAAACGGACATTCCGGAGGCTTTTCGAAGTGCTTCAGAAAATCCGAACTTATTCTTTAAGGACTTTAGAAGTGGCTTTAAAGAATAGACATCTCTTAGAAGACTTTACAAGTGCTTCAAGGAGAACAGAATATTCAAAGGACTTTCAAGTGGCTATTGATATTCTATTGTTTGATGTTCTATACCCTTGTAGGCATAGAGTTCAAGTCACTGAAACTATGAGATTCTTCTATTAGATAGTGAAGAAACATGGAGTTCAGGTCACTGAAACTATGCAATTCTTCTATTAGATAGTGAAGAAACCTACAACTTGCAGTCAAACTATTATCATGTAGATTAATGAGTTTGTGACTTGTAAGAAAGCTATGACGAAACCCAGATTCCCTAAAATGGTTAGAGGCCATATATAGACTCAAATGTTTTAAATGGTTAGAGGCCATAAAACATACTCAATGTTTTGATGACAAAATTGAAATTTTGTTGATTTGCAAGAATAGTTTCACACCTATTGGTTGCAAAGTTTGTTTTAAGAATAAAAACCGTCAAACATGAAATTGTGTTCACACACAAAGCTAGATTAGTTGCTAAAGGTTACAAGCAAATTCACGATGTGGATTGTGTTGAAACCTCATGCAAAATCGTAATGCTTAAGTCTATAATTCAAGCAATGATTGCATATTGGTACATATGGCAATTGGATGACAAAACATCTTCCTCAGTCAAATGTTGGAAGAAACTATGTACATGGTATGTCATAGGATTTGTGGATCCAAATAAATGCTTGAAAAGAAAAGCTAGTTTATAAAATCTAAGTACAGATTTAAGCAAGAAATTGGGAATTAGAAATGTATTTTAGTGAAGCTAATAAGTATTTTAGTTTCATAAAATGTACATGATTCTTATAGATATATAAGAAGTTTAGTGGGAGTACATAAAACTTATTTGGTCCTATGTGTATCACACATATCTCTCTATTGTGAAATAACATTCAAATGCTAAATACTTAGATTTGAAATTATTCATCAATGATGGACCAAGGCGAAACTTAGTACATACTGGGTATTAAGATCTATTTACAAAGATCTTATGATATTGTTTAGTAATGACATTTACTAAATCAAACACGAAAGACTCCATTGGAGATATTCGATCCATATGAATAAATCTAAGTAATGAATGTTTGAACTATGTATAAGCATTTACTAAGTTAAACATCAAAGAATCTAATGAGATTCTTCACCTATATTATATGTCAAAGAATTTAGTTGGATTCAGTATCTACTGTAACTGAATGAGCTAAAGTTACATGAATAGAATTCAATTGGGAATTATTCTGCAAAAGAATTTATCATGTATATAATATAATATGAGGATCGCCAAAAATGTATCGTATGACTTTAGGCATGACGAACATATACCAATCTCTATTGATCTAAGTGAAGATCAACTAGATTGAGATCAAGAACACTTATGGTACTTGAAAAGGTACATAGGAATAGTTCTTGATTCAAGGAAATAAAGATATGCTAAATATTGATGCTACACGCATAAACACTGGCAAAGGATCAAGCAAGACCCTTTGGAGTTAACCATTGACAAGGACGAGCTAAAGAGCATCGTGTTTCGAAATGGCAACATGGATTGGAGACCATGCGTTGTTGCGTGGGAAATTAAAATATTAATTTCTATGTTCTAAGATACAGCTGGAAAGTCTTCCACATATCTGTGAACTGCTTGGATAAGCAAATCCAAACAAAGCATCACTAGCAACCTAAACAGTTGAAGTAAAAGTACTTATTGCCTAAGAAGCAATAAAACAGGGTTGTTTATGTTAAAGAGTTCTTCACTGAACTTGGGAAGATCACCTATCTGCTGGCTTGATGGTTCTTCATTGAAAAATGCGTAGAACCACTCTTGAAGCAAGAAAAAGGTCTGCTAACTTGATGGTTCTTCATTGAGAAATGCGTAGAACCACCATTGTAGCGAGAAAGACTAGATCACAAAATAAACATACTCAAAAGATCTTATCATCTATCTCGAAGAACATTCGATGAAAAGGATATTAAGATTGGCAAAGCATGATAACTAAACCTATGCAACAAGTAAGAAGCAACACTTACATTGTAGCACTGGAAATCAAGCATAGCTTTGAAATTCCATGAACTGTTTTAGAAGATGGGTTTGAGGCCCATGGTTGTAAAACATTGGGGTTGAACATTTATCATATATGAAATGCATTTTCATATTCCATTTAATCTTGGTTTAGTATTAAATGATGAGTCCCTTCAATTTGACGATATATTCAAGATAGACTGTCAGGACCAGTCCTGTGACTAAGAAATGTCTATCAAGTGAACTTGAATGTCAAAGGTTGAAAATGGTCCCTAGTCGGAGTTTTCTATAAAATTGGACGCATAGAAAATGTTAGACGATTAGAATGCAAGATAACTAGTAGTTCTGTTTCTTGAACTATGTGGACATGGCAATGTCATAATCATTTGCATAGATACTTACTTTGGGAAGACTAGTATCGGACAAGACCTATGAAACTTTACTGTAAGAGATGAAAATCTGTCATAAGTAAATTTCATTAAAATTATTAGACACTAAATCCTCAATACCTGAGTGATTTGAGATTACTTGTTTGAGAACTGGTTGCTTTGACGTTGACCAACCGTCGCACCGTAAAAGGAGGCTATAAAGGCAACGCTCAGGTAATCACCTATCAAACGAAGTTTAATCTCAAGATCGCAAGATTGGGATTGTCCTCCCATAAATCGGGATGAGATGCTTAAAAGTTGTACAAGGCCACTCAGAGAGCTAGAAACTGTGAAATGCATGGCCGTGCTCGGATGAATCATAGGCTATGATTATCTGTTTATTTGATCAGTTGAACTCTGAAACCGAGGAACACCTCTGGACATAATAAGGATGACAACTCTTACCTTATGTTCAAGAGCAAGCATCGAGCGACAAAGGAATTACGGAATGCACACTTGTCCCTAAGGACAAGTGGGAGACTGAAGGAAATAATGCCCTTGGTCCAAGTATGCATTCAATGTTAAGTCTAATAAATGCGGTTCAGTATTAATTAACAAGTTAATAATTCAGTGAGATCAAGTGAGCTGAATGCCTAGCTAGAGGCCGCTTCAGTTCAAGTGGAATTAATGATATTAATCCACAGCTTACTCTTGACTGAACCCGTAGGGTCACACAAATAGTACGTAAACGGATCAAGTATTTAATGGCATTAAATACTCCATCTATGGATATTCGGAATCGACGGATCTTGGTTTCAGTGGGAGCTGAGATCGTCACAGGCAAGAAATGAATACTTCGGAAACGATGATATTGCCGGAAACGGAAATATGGATCGTATCGGAAATATAAATATTATCCAAGTCGTAGATGTTGCCGGAAACGGAAACAGGGTACGTATCGGAAAATATTATCGTAAATGGAAATATTGCCGGAATCGGAAATATTGCCGGAAACGGAAATATTGTCAGAATCGGAAATATTATCGGAATCGAAAAATAGTTCCGGAAACGGAAATATTAAATATTTGTTCGAAACGGAAATTAATTCCGGAATCGGAAATATTAAATATTGTTCGTATCGGAAATGAATTCCGGAATCGAGAATTTAATTGGAAGCGCATCGTACGAATTAGCATCGGACGAGGCCTGCCAGACGAAGGCCCAGCACGAAGCCGGGCCATCGCCCAGCAAGCCAAGCGCAACAACCACACGCCAAGCATGCGACCAGGCCCAGCCGAAGCTTGGGCGCGCGCGCGGACAAGACTGCGACAGTGGGCCTTGCGCTGTGCGCTCGGCGTGGGCCGCAAGGCCTGCGTGCGGGCGTGCGGTGCTTGTGCGCCACTCGTGTGTGTTACTCGGAATCCTAAGGCTACCGGGATTCATAAAATGATTAAATCCTAAAACTATTAGATAATGATTATTTAATTAGAGTCCTAGTAGGGTTATAATTAAATAAATTAGTATCCTAATAGGATTCCAAATCCTTTTCCATAACTCTATAAATAGGTGCCTAGGGTCACATATTTACGGTGATGATTCAAGTATTCAAAGTGAGTTTTTGAGAGAAAAATTCAGTCACACAATTGCCTAAAAGTGCCGAAAATAATAGTACCTTAAGGGCGATTCTAGTTGGTCAATATTAAGGCGGATCCGGACGTGCTGTGGACTATCTACGGAGGGACGACACTTGGAGTCCTAAAGACTTGTTCTTGTTCGGTTCGGGCGCAGCTAGGGAAGGCACGCAACAAAGAGTATGCATCTAAACTATGCTAAATGATTATGTGTAAATAATATGTATTCCTGGCTTAATGGTTGTTTCCGCATGATTTATGAATTGTCATATGTATCATAACCTAACACTATTGCAATAACTGCACGCCTTAAGAGCGACAGTTCCTTTAATTAAGCGCCCCAAAGCGACAAACACCGTAGTCCACCAATCGGCTACGACTTCTCGAGAAATCATCACGATCACTCAGCTCATTGTGATCTCTAATAAAATTCTACGTTCCAAAAATAAAGAAAAACAAAAGAGAAGAGAATACGTAGAATCTCCAAGTGAAATAAGCGAGCGGAAAAGAGGCAGATCTTCCCAATAAACAACTCCGACGCCAAATCCCACGCCTGACTTTGGGCGTTGAAGATTAATCCCACAATCGTTCTAAGCTAAGAAATGGCGAACGAATAAGGAAATAACAGACACCATTGGTCCACTATTAGGCTACGGTTTCTCGAGAAATAATTATTCACCAATCAACGGTGATCTCAAATGAACGGTTCGTTCCAAAAAGAGAATCTCTAGACGAAAAGAAAAAAAAAACGAACGAACAAGAGGCCAACTGTGTCATCAAGAAACCTCGCCAGAAATCATTTTCAGCGCCCAGCGCTGGCGCCGAAATCTTTAACGCCTAGGCTTGGGCGCCGAAAATGATCCCAGACCCAAAAAGGGCCCCTGACTTCTATAGGGCCCCGCCGTATCCATTCGACTCAAAAATTACCGATTTCTTTACTGAAAGTCGCACCTCACGGCTTTGTTAAGAGTAGCACACCACTACAAAGATCGCTCGCACTTACGAGCACAATCCCAAACACGATCAAGGACATTACAAAATGCGTATCCCCAAGGAACTTCTTTGACAAGAAATGACCGTCAAGCACGAGTGCTTGGGGGCTCGAAAGAAAATATATATTATGCAAAGTTAAAACAATATTCCCAGACTACGCTGTACGAAGTCCCGTGTTTGGATGTCTCAAAAGATAAAACCGGTTTACGACCTCAAGACAAAGGTCGCCATTGATACCTATACGTAGTCCCCTAATCAAGGATCCAAGTAGTGGCAAAATTGAGCCGTAAAGACTAGCTCAAGACCATTAAAGATGATGACCACGAGACAATGGTCCGTCTAAGCACGTTGTCAACCCACATTCAGGTTGCAACAGAATCCGAGCATCCCTCGAAAGAATTCGCTTCCAACAAGAATGAATAAAAAGCAATTCTCAAGAGAAATCACAAGAAAAAAAATGAAATAGGGACTTGTCTTCCTCAATCAGGCAAGACCGCAGCACGCGAATCCCAAATCGAAAAGACGAATTCGGGTTCGCTCACCTCCAGCGAGCGGGGCGTCCACCCTTAGCGGATAGGGCTCGCCCACCTTCAGCGGGCGGGGTCTGCGTCACTAACCGCGCAGGTCCTCAGTCTTCGAAAATGAAAAGAAAATAGAATCTTCAAAACAAAGCAAAAAACAGGCTCTCCATCTTCAGCCGGCGGGGTCTACGTCACTAACCGTGTAGATCCTTATTTTCAAAACTTCAAAACAGAGTCGTCCACTTCTATCGGACGGGGTGTCCACCCTTAGCGGACAGGCTCACCATCTTTAGCCGGCGGGGTCTATGTCACAAACCGCGTAGGTCCTTATTTTCAAAAAAAACAAACAAACTTCAAAACAGATTCGTCCACTTCTATCGGACGGGGCGTTCACCCTTAGCGGATCGGCTCGCCATCTTTAGCCGGCGGGGTCTGCGCCACTAACCGCGCAAGCGATAACTTTTTCTGGTTTTTCCTTTTCCAAAAATTAAAGGATTGGTTTTCCGTTTTTCCAAAAAAGAGCGATGTGAGTAGTTTTCCTTTTTTCCAAAAATTAAGGATTGGTTTTCCGTTTTTCCAAAAAAGAGCGATGTGAGTAGTTTTCCTTTTTTCCAAAAATTAAAGGATTGGTTTTCCGTTTTTTCCAAAAATGAACGATGTGCTGGATTTTCCTTCGTTTTACGTCCCATAAAAACAAGGGGGTTTTCTCGTTTAGCTAACCCTGAAAATGAGAATCTTTAAAAACATTTTTACCTCGTGATTGGGCTTGGCCAGGCCCAATTACACTTTATAGCTTTGATTTCGAAAACATCTTTAGCTACTTCCAATGACAAAGTGAGGGAGTTTCTACGCCTCTTTAGATACTTCCAATGACAAAGTGAGGGAGTTTCTATACTATCCGTTGACAAATCCCACTGACACGTGAGGGATATGTCGACACTTCAAGTGATGACCCTTAAGTCAAATGTTATCACTCGGGGGCTGGCGAGACCCTCGCAAAACCGGTCACATACGCCATGGCTTGTGTGACGCACTCCGTCCAGTACTTTGACCATCGTCTCATCTCGAGACTCAGTCAAAGTGGGGGCTAACTGTAGACACCTACTTTTGTCCCCATTCCCGAAAGGGAAGGTTCGATGATGAGAACATAAATCTCCACTTGGCAACGCATCTCCTATAAAATAACGAATCTCGATCACCCTTTTCATTTCACCCGAAACCTGCTATTTATAGAAACTTGCTATTTATGGAAACCTTCTAAAAATAGTAACTGCCGTAACGGGTAGTTGTTAAAAGTGGCAAGTCATAAAAGATAGAAACTTGTCAGAATTAGGTGTTGCACTCCAACATAAATCCTAAATGAGATAGAATTTGCAAGGGGAATCCTATTCCTAATATGATTCGAAAATAAGAGTTATGTATTAACTAAAATCCTAACGAACCTAGAGTTCGTAACGGGCCCAGATGCATTCCGTCATAAAGTTAATACGCGCTAAAAGACTCGGATAAGTCTCAAACACTCCGGATTCTAAGAGTCCAAATCTGACAAAGAACTCGGCCCAAACATCATTTTCAACGCCCAGCCCTGGGCGCTGAAATTGCCTGGATCCCATTTTCAACGCCCAGAGCTGGGCGCCAAAATCTTTAACGCCCAGCCCTGGGCGCTGAAATTACCTGGGTACGTGTTCTCTCCTAATTCTTCTTGGATTAGAGCTCTACAATTCTATCTTTCCACGAACTCTTCCCTATAAATACAGCCCCAAATTCGACGTGAACACAACACACAATTCATATTCTGAGTATTGACTCCAACCCCTAAGCCTAAGCCTCACGCTGCGAAATTAATCCCGCGTTCTGTCGCAATCGATCCAAAAATCGAACAGGACGTATCCTGTCCCTTGTAGCTGAAGAATTAATCCCGGAAACTTGAGATTCGTTAAATAAAAGGAGA
Source organism: Spinacia oleracea (assembly GCF_020520425.1). Lineage (NCBI taxonomy): Eukaryota > Viridiplantae > Streptophyta > Magnoliopsida > Caryophyllales > Amaranthaceae > Spinacia > Spinacia oleracea. The sequence goes on along the minus strand of NC_079491.1, from coordinate 71,803,138 downwards.
AATAGCAAAGCCAAAGTGGTTAGTTTTCTGAGAACCGTGACGCACCTCTCAAGGGTGCGTCGTAATGTGTCTCTTCGCATGATTTAATCGCTTTCCTCGCCCTTTTATAAAACTGTTAAACTATTAAATCTGATTGTTCTATCACGCCTAATAAAGATAATATTTTGGGAAATTGAACTATCATGCTAAGTCCCTTAAAACAATCTGAATCAGATAATCGCGATCGATCTAATATTATGTGCTGCATATTGTTAAAATCAATTCAAATTAGTTTAATAGTTAACGCATGTCCCTTCCATTATATATGCTGAGCTAGTAAGGATATCCTGCCTCTGGAGTTATCGAAGAGCGAGTACTCCTCTCGGTAGTTACAGTCCCCCGAACCCTCAATCTCTACCCTGCGGGTGTACGTTGAGAGATCCCCACACCAGGGATCACAAGGGAACCTATGGCCGTCGTGGTCAAACATAATTGCACTCCCTTTATGTCACGATAACCGGGTTTTGTCCGTTTTTCTCATTGTTGTTAAAAACTGAATGGCGACTCCTATATTACTAGTCAATTGGGTGTAAACTCACAGGAAATCCAATTACACTTGATTTGACAAAAAGAAACGTCACGCCCACGAGGGATGAGGTCACACATTAGCCTCGTGCTTTTTCGACCCCCTCACACAGGCCCATAATGCATGCTTCATTATCGGCCACATTGTTCGTGACATTGAATTGTAATTTCGCTGAGATTGGAGTGTGAGTGCCGTCAGGAGCTATTAGGATTACCCCGAAACCGCATTCGCTTTGATTAGAGGCACCGTCAAAGTGCAGCAACCAACTGTCATCGCTTGTCATTAGAATTTGCTCATCGGGTAGGTCATAACTCTCCTTTTATGACTCGACAGGACAGTCGGCCAGGAAATCAGAGACCGCTGAACCCTTGATGGACTTTTGAGGGATGTGTTTCAGATCAAATTCGGCTAGCATAACCAACCATCTGGACAACCGTCCGCTGAGCGCCGGTTTTTGAATAAGAACTTGAGAGGATCTGCTTTGCAAACCACGTGCATTGTATGGGAGATCATGTAGCACTACTAGAATTTCTATCTTTAACGATAGACCTATAACGACGAATTAGAATTTTTGTCGTAAATAGCTTTAATGTGCCCCTTATAACGACAAACTTATGATTTAGTCGTAACTAGTTAAATGATGTTCTATTATTAATATGACAACCGTCGTCATAACTGGACTAGGTAAAATTAAAGAAAGGATAAATGGTCGTTATTGCTAAAAGTACGCTTGAAAAGGAAAACCGATTTTATTCTATTCAGAGCGACGCTCCATCTTCTTCTCCATAAACCCTTAATCGAAGCTCGCTAGGTTATTGTTTCCAGAAATTTCACTTCGAAATTCTCCTCCCTAATCCTAGTATTATAATTCACTCAAATAATCCAACAATTTTACCTGGTTTTTCTACAGAAAGATGAAGGGAAAATGGATTGCAACCAGTTTAATTGTGCTTTTTGATTCATCAAATTTCCCAATTGAAGGATTTATATTCTAAATCAGTAAGTTTTCGACCTTAATATCCGGATTATGTTCCTTGTTTTTTCTTTTACCCGAATTAATTTGGCATTTTTGAAATAATTTCTATGGCTAATTTATAAATCAGTTATCGTTTGAATTAATGTTAATAGTTGGAAAAGGAGTATCATAAAATTCATGTTATTTTATTTTCATAATTGAACTGATTCTTCTATGTTGATTTTCTTAATTTGATTGATTCTTTTATAATTTATGGCTAGGTTTTAATACAAAGTCTGCAATTATGTTTTGAATTCAGTACCCTGATAATATCAATTGATTATGCGTTTTAAATATTTACTGATGTTAGTGCTAGAATTAATACGCTGATTATAAGCGAGTGTTGCGAGTGTTGTGATGAGATACATGAGGATTGGTTCGTTGTTTATTCAGGTTGGTTTTTGTGGGCTCTAAGTAGCTTTTCTGGCTTAACTTTCATAGTATTTAAAGTAAACTCTATGTGATTGAACTCTTACCGCTAAATCTAACGTTGTTCGAATAAGAAGTTCCAATAAAATTTGAGTTTGTGAGGATGTTCACCAATAATTTTTGATCCAATTGTGAGCTTTATCTGGAGAATCATGTTGATATTTGTAATAGCAGCTCTGAAACTGCAAAACCTAAAATAATAGAGCAACCAACCTGTTTGCTAAATGCCTAGAAGGTTTAGGTAGAGGCCAAAGAGATATCATAGCTAAATGCATTTTTCTTTTTCCATTTTTCTAATGGAAGAGGGTAAGCTAGTTGGTTGATAAAGTGTCTAGGGGAGAGTGAGTGCTTAGTAGACGATTTATACTAAGTGTTATGAGTTTTTATTTTACCTTCATTGATCTAATCACTTTCTTTGGAGTGCATATCTTGAAAAATATATGTGCTTTAATATTATGGAAGGGAGGGGTGTAAGCTGATCACTGCTTTTTGTTTCAGTTTGTTGATAGTAGGGGTAGTTTTTCTATGTTTGTGTTATTGACTTTTGATTAGGTATGCAGCATGATGGTATGGGCTTTTGTTTTGCTCACAACAGCAAGTTGATGCCCTTTTGCTTTCTCTTGTTCTACAAGTCTTGTGCTTTTTTTATCTCATATCGATTAATAATCAAGGACTTGTTAATTTGTCTTTATGTTATGAAGTGCGCTGAAGTAAGTACTAGGAACTTTTTTAGATGTTCAATATAGTATACTATATGTACTTATTTGCTTAGATTTTCATTTGGAGCTAGTGAATACAATTCTTTGCATGTCTTTCGTTAGTTTGTATTGTCTAATATTTTAAATGATAATGCTGCCTTCATCCTTGTAACAGTGTCAGTGGCGCCCTGTTTTGAGCTTGAGATGTTAGGATATAAGTTAAACATGAAAAGGATTCCATTGAAATTTTATGCATTTAAAAAATCTTCCCGTAAAGAAGCTGGTCAATGCCTTACTAAGTTAGTAGCCTTAGTGAAGAAATATAGTGGATAATTTGCTCATAAGTTAAAGAATCATTGAAGGAAAAATTCATTCCTCCATGTGATAAGGTGGCCTTCCCACAAAAATATACTCAAGACTCGAAGAGTGAAACTTCTGAAAGTGATCGGGAGTTCATTAATTACGTAGGACACTGAAATTTTAATTATTTTGTCTTTTAATATTGTGTTCAGAATCAAAGCACCCTTGTTTAATTAACTAAAAAACTCAAGCTGTTTGACATTCATTGCAAAATTCTTGCAGATAGAAACGTTCCACTAGAAAGCTAATTTCTAAGCAAGCGCATGGCTGGTGGATCCAAGAGAGTTAGAGTTCCTAACATTTTCATCTAGCAGGTATATATTATACTTGGTATTGCTTGCATAAGATACTAAATTATCATGGTTTTCATGTTTAAGTTGCCGGTGCGGTGGTGCAAAGTCTTTTTTGTTCAATGTTGCTTTACTTGGGTCACTAAACTTGAAAGAAAAGCAGAGCTAACATATTGTCTTTGTCAAATTGAAGTAAGCTAGTAACTGTTGCTCTGCTGCTGTGAGCTACCTATTCCTCCGATGTTTATTTGATGCATTAACTGGTCACGTGAACACTATTTTTCCACCAGCAGCAATAAAATTGTTAGACAATGAGAGGAAGATCAGAGCTAACATACTGTCTTTGTCAAATTGAATTAAGCTAGTAATTGTTGCTCTACTGCTGTGAGCTACCTATTCCTCCGATGAAATAAATATGTATGCCCTTTGAATGCTTGATTTTTGTTGGCCCGTATTTTTTGTTTATGTTAATAATCTTGTTTTTGCTATGTTATAGGAAGAACTTCGGGAAACAATGGCAAATGATCCATCACTTTCTCAAGTCGAGGTAACTTCAGTTATACCTTTTCATCTTAACAAATGTTAGGTGCTTGTATTTTAGGTGAAATGTGCTTGTAACTTCAGTATTGTTTCTAGTTTACCAAATGATGGTTGTAACTTTCAGTGACACATCAAAAAGTCAAGAAAAAATACATACGGGCTGATGTTTGGGATGCTTATATGAGTGATATAATGCCTGAGATTGAAGCTTAGCAAAAGACTTACGGCACCCAGAAGGACTGAGAGTGACACGGTAGCTTGTTTCTAGTTATAGTCTGACTAGTACATACTTGTTATAGTCTAACTAGTACATACTTGTTATTTTTTTTTTTTTTTATTATTTTTTTTTTTTAAAGGTAAGAAAAGGAACTTAGGTACCCCTTCGCACAAGGGTGTAGCCTAAGTAGTCACTCTGTACAATTTCATCTAACTTGGGGCTGGAGTTCGGGGAAATACACATAGGATTACAAATAAGATGACCTACATTAGCAATCCAATCGGCTGCTCTGTTTGCTTCTCTGTATATGTGATTGATGTGAGCTGAGTCAAAACGCTGAAGGAGAATCTTGCTGTCATGAATAATGTTTTGTAGTTTCCAAGGGGGCTTCCAAGTACCTTTTAAAGAGTTAATCACTAGAAGATTATCTCCTTCGATGTGAATATCCTTTATACCTAGTCTTATTGCTTCTTGGATTCCTTTGTGGAGGGCCAGGGCTTCAGCCATATAGACTTGAGAGTTGCCGAAATTGAAAGCCTTAGCCTCGATAGCATTCCCGGTGCTGCTTCTGATAATGATTCCTCCTGCTGCTGACGAAGATTTGCGAGAACCATCGAAGTTAAGTTTGAAGGCGCCTGTGGGAGGCGGAAACCACCTCACAAGGATGGTGGAAGGAGTGGAGGATTGGTTAGGAGTAGTAGAATGAGTGGTGAAATGGGTACCTCTAAGTTGATGAGAGTCAATAAGGATTCTGAATTCCCATTCTTTAAAGGTATTGAGGGCTCTGAAGAAACAGCGGCAAGTAGAGACCTTAGTGTTGGAGAAAACTAAGGCATTACGTTCCTTCCAGATAATCCAGCATAGGTTGATGAATTTGCGAAGAGCAACCTGGTTTCGTCTGAGGTAGTCTAGAGTTTTGAAAAAATCGATCATCGGGAAGGTGAAATCTAGCCAGTTTTTGGTGAGTCTGTGGGTCCAGACATTTTTTGAGTGTTCACAATGGAGGAAAAGGTGGTCTAAATTTTCGCTAGCTTGATTACATCTTGGGCAGCAATTTGTAGGAATGATTTTTCTGTGGAAAAGCGTTTCGTTAGTTGGGAGACTTTTATGACAGATTTGCCAAAGGAAAAATTTCAGTTTCGGAGCTAAATTAAGCTTCCAGATCCATCTAAACTTTCATTTGTCGACAGTTTTGGGGAGGTCGTGAGCAAGCCAGGTTGCAGATTTAACTGAAAAGTCTCCAGAATTTGTGCAGCCCCAGATGGGAATATCCTGAAGGTTGTTCACAGGAATAGGAATCCCTCTAATCAATTGGACCGCATCAGGAGGAAGAACTGAATGTAACTTTGCAATATCCCAGTTTTTAGTCTCGTCAATGAAAAAGCTTACCGTCTTGCTATTGTCAATAAGATTCGTAGATAAACCCGGAAATTCAGCCAAGGCGTATTGACCAACCCAATTGTCTTTCCAAAAATTAATGGTGTTGCCATTCCCTAGTTTCCACCTTATACCTTTTCTAAGAATCTCTCTTTGATTCAGAATATTGGACCAGATAGGCGAGTCTCTAGATTTCTTTTTTGCTGAGAAAAAATTGTTATTTTGGAGATATTTCTTACGCATAATTTTAGCCCACATATTGTCTTCGTCTGTTAGGACTTTCCAACCGAGTTTAGCTATGAAGGCTCTATTTAGCGGATAAGTTCTTCGAAGGCCGAGACCCCCTTGCTCCTTGGGTTGACAGACCTTTTTCCAGGCGATAAGAGGGATTGCATTCCCTGCTCTGCTTTGGTTCCAAAAGAATTGACGGTGAAAAACATCCATTTGATGACATAGTTTTTGCGGAATCAGGAAGGAGGAGCAGATGTAGGCTGGAAGTGACTCAAGGTTACTCTGAATGAGAGTCATTCTTCCTGCTTTCGACAGAAAATTGGCCTGCCATGAGTTGATGCGGTTTTCATTTTTTTGCAGAATGCGCTGATAGTCTGCTTTGGTGGGGGTGAATCCCGAGAAGTGGGCGCCCAGGTATCTACCCAGAGACATGGATTTTGTCATGTTGAAAATGCTAGCAAGTGAGTCTCTCTTTGAATGAGTGATATTCTTTGAGAAAATAATAGCCGATTTATGGAAGTTGACGAGTTGTCCCGAGAGTTGACAGAAATCAGAAATGATTTTTAGAAGGTTATGGCAAGCAGAGCTTGTGGCTTTACAAAGGAGTAGACTGTCGTCTGCGAACATAAGACATGGAATTTTAGCGGTCTGCGGAGCAATTTTAAACCCCAGTCCCTGGTTGGGCCTCGTACTAGCATTGTTAAGCATAATTATAAAGACTTCCATACAGATGATGAAGAGATACGGTGAAAGAGGGTCGCCTTGTCTTAAGCCCCTAGATGGGGTAAAAATCTTGGTCGTCTCGTTATTAACTTTGAGGGAGTAAGATACTGTTGTGACCGTTGCTTTAACCCAGTTGATCCAGGTTGCCGGGAAGCCCAATTTGTTTAGAACTGCCCATAGGAAGTCCCATTCTATCATATCGTAGGCTTTTTCCATATCTAGCTTAAGCGCACACCAGCCAGTTTTCGATTTTGATTTTTTAAAAACATTCAGAATTTCTTGTACCAGCAGGAGGTTATCGTGAATTGATCTACCAGGGGTGAAGGCATTTTGAAAGGGGCTAATGTGTTTCTTAAGAAAAGGGCTTAGCCTAGTGACTAGGAGTTTAGAGATAGCCTTATAGATCGTATTACAAAGACTGATTGGCCTAAAGTGGTTGGGATTCTCAGGATTGTCATTTTTAGGGATAAGGGCTATCAATGTGTGATTAAGAAAAGGCGGTAGATGACCATGAGAGAAAAAACTCTTGATCGCTAAAGAGATCTCTGGCCCAATAATTTTCCAGTAAGTTTGGAAGAATTTCGGACCAAACCCGTCTGATCCTGGAGCCTTAAGTGGATTCATACTGAAAAAACTCTCCTTGATTTCATCCTCAGAGAAGGGGGCAACTAGGTTTTCACTCTCTGTACTGGTAACTAATTGTGGCAGAAAATCCAGATTAAAAGTCCTGTCATTTTGGACGGCGGACTTAAACCTTTCTTTAAAAGATTTGTAAAGAATGTTTTGAACATTTTCCTGACCTTCTTCCCATGCATTGTCTTTATTTTTGAGTCTGTAGATATGATTTTTAGCTGCTCTATGCTTCATAATCTGATGGAAAAATCTGGTATTCCTGTCACCTTGGTTAAGCCAAGTTTTCTTTGCTGCGCTTTTCCAGGCATACTGTCTATGAATAAGAATTCTTTCTCGTTGCTTTAGCATTCTGAAAAGGTGATTTTTCCATATAGGGTTGAAAGGTTGTGAAATCAGTTTATCTTCCAATTCTTGGATTTTCTCTGCGTTTGCTTTAAGTTGCATGGTTTTATGGGAAAATCTTTCCTTGGCCCATAATTTTAGGTCATCTTTAATATTAGAGAGTTTGGTTCTTATTCTAAAGAATCTTGAACCTTGAATATTTGAGTTCCACTTTTGTTTAACAATTTTAGTTGGTTCTTCATATAGAGTCCATGAGTTCTGGAATCTGAAGATTCTGTTAGACGGTAACGCCTCTGCGTTTGTGTCGAAGAACATGGGGGCGTGGTCTGAGCTCGTGAAGGTACCATACTTTATAAAAGCGTTCGGGAATTTATGGGCGAAGCTAGTGCTAGCAATGGCTCGATCTAGTCGTTGATATAATCCTGGGTGGGATTGGGATTTCCAGGAGAAAGACTGTTGCAGACAAGCGATGTCTGTAGCAATGGTTCTATTGATAAATCTGGGAAGTCTTTGACATTGGTTTAGAGTGACCGGGTTACCTCCGAGCTTATCTGAAGGTTGTAAAAGTTCGTTGAAATCGCCGACAAGAATCCAAGGGGTGTGGATATTTTTGTAAAACGTAGACATTGACTCCCAGAAAGGGTCTTTGTCTGGGTTTTGAGCGGGAAAGTATGCCCCTGATACTAGAATCTGTTCGTTAGTTGGTTTATATAAAACGTTAAGGTGAGCACACCGATCCACAAGCGTGTAGTTTTGAACCAGGATTGAGTCGTTATTCCAGCAGACCCAAAGTCCACCACTATGCCCCATAGGGTTGATGATTATATGTTTTTGGAAACGAAAACCTCTGATAACATTTCTACTAGTGGAATTAGTCGTCATAGTTTCAAGAATGAATAAAATGTCTGGTTTAAAGGTGGTGATGTAGTGGTTGATATCACCAATTGCTTGGAGTTTTTTACCTCCTTGAATATTCCATGTGAGAATTTTCATAATTATGAATTAGCATAAATAAAAGGCCTTTAGCCCATACGTTTCAAAGCGGAGCAAAGTCCGGTTCCAGTTAGCCCAAGCAATGGAGGCTAAGATCAAACGAATAAAAGCAACAACTTTGTAATGAAAAGGAAAACTTATTACATAACCAAAGTTAAGAGGAACATTATTAACATTCCAGGAGAAGGAGCAAAAGATGTTCGAAGTCCAGGAGTGGAAACGCCATACTTGTGCATTGAAGGTATGAGTAAAATACCAACTGAGAATGCAAAAAACAGAAGTGAGAGTTAGCCAGAAGTTTCTAAACAACATTTGCACAGTTGACCAAGACCCCAAGTAAGGGAGCCAAATTGACATGAGGAGGTGATGGTTATTAAGAACAAAAAGGTCCTCAGGTAGGAAACATGTAATGTTTCTTACAACATCATAGGAGATGAACCAATGGCTATCTTTGGACTCAACCAAAAGGCACCAAGCAAAGAGCTTCCTGAAACTTAGGTTCCTCCATTTGAAAGGGAACCAAGAGGTGGTCCAAAGACTAACCTTGATTCTGATCAAGGCAAAAGAAATGTTCCACAGTTTAACGTCCAAGATAACATGAAGCCAAGGCAAACAACGAAAAAAGGAGAGCCAACACAGAACAAAATCCATTAAAGTCAAATTATCATTAATATTACAATTAAGCACAATACAAGATTGCTGAAGCTGATTAACTACAGTAGAAGTATGCCTAGCTAAGAAGCTACCTACAGGTTTGCAAAAGCAGAAAAAAAAGAACCTGTAGGAGACAATAGACCAGCAGCACAAGCTAAGCATATTACTACTAAACCCTAAAGGCATAACTACCAGTAAGAACTGGTCAAAAAGATGTGTTGAGATAATTGACATCAAAAAAGAAGTAGAAGGAGACACACAAGTCAACCAGCAGAAGGAGAAGGAGAGAGATCACCATCACCTCTCTTCCTTCTCTTAGAGTTCTCAGTTTCCATGGGAGGAGCACAGTCAGAAAATATTGGGTCATTCTCATCAAAACCATCACCATCACAAATCTCCAAGTCCATATCAAGCTCATCATCCCCCTGAACATCCTTGACACCAAGTGGAGCAAGCTCCAGTGGGTCAAAATCCGGCAGAATATCCTCATAGGGTTGAACTGCAGGAGGATTGAGAGTAATGGTGTCTCCAGTAGACACTTGAAAATCCTGCAGACCCTGAAAGCTGTTGGCAAGGGGAATGACAGGCAAACCAGCACCCAACCCTTGAGAAGGGGAGTCTAAAGGTCTAGTCTGGACAGGAGGAGGATGATGATAAGGCTTGGCATGGGACTTCCTTGTATTACTCCTGGGCTTGGCTCTTCTTCTTGGCACCACAGCCAGCCAGTCAGAAGGAGTGGCTTGTCCTCCACTATCCCCAGGCATCCCCATGGACAGTTTTGCCTCATCCAGCTGAGCCACAGCCAGCTCAAGACAGGGAGGAGGCATCTTAGGACAAGCATTCAGAAAGTGGTTTGGATCACCACAGAGAGGGCAAACCTCCCAAACACCTTCATAAGACAGAAAGTACTCCTGGATATCATAACCAAAGTTAAGAGTGATAGACCTAGGCACAGGCTTGGTTATATTAAGGTTGAGACAGACTCTAGCAAACTGACCCTTTTCAGTGTTTTCAGAAGTGAATTTATCAAGTTTGATGGGTTGACCTACACAACTGGCAATCTGGTTTAGGTAGTGCCAAGTCCAGTATTCAGTAGGGAGAAAGGGGATTTTCACCCATTGATCCACATGGGTAATGGAGCTAAACTGAGCTTTGAAGGAGGCTCTCCAAGGCAAAAGAACAAAATTAAGACCCTGCACAAACCAAGGTCTACCCTCCCAAACCTCATCCTTGTCCAGGGGGTTAGAAAATTTGATGAGAAACCAACCATTCCCAATGAACCTAAGAGAAACCTCACCCCTTAAAAAAGACCAGTCTTTCTTCATCCTAGCTATAACAGCAGCCTGAGGCACAAATTCCCCCCATACTTTCCCAAACAGACAGGATGCTTCCATAAGCTTGACTTGCTCATTGTCAAGTTTAGGGGCATCTAAGGTGATGGTGGCACTATTCGAACCAGGAACCTGTGGTGCATTACTGTGTGAACTGTCCTTAGGTGGGGGATTGGAATCATGATTAAGACTGCTACCTCCCAAGAGAAAGGAGCTATGGGTGGGGTGGCTGAAGAAGCCGGAAGAACCTGGATCACTAGGTAAGCTGGTAGGTTGAGATTCATTGGAAACTGGAGAAGGGTTCTTCTTAAGAAGTGAGGCATAGCTAGACACTACAGGGTTGTTAGACATTAAAACCCAAAGACGAGGACTGAAACTGGGAATTTTCACTAAAATTTGGAAGTTTAATCTTGCAAACACACAAAGAGAAAATACAGAGCTAAATTGATGAAGACTGGAAAACGTGGAGAAGATGCTACTACTGAGGAAAAAAGACCAGTATTTATAGGCTTGATATAAAGACTTAAGAATACTAATGGTTGCAAGAAAAAACCACATCAGATTGAAAACAACCACAGAAGGATCTAGAAAGCCAGAAATAAATTGCAGCAACTGAGTAATCATCACACAGCTAAAATCGAAACACAAACCAACAAAAAGCAAGCATTGAAAAAACGCGAACCCAAGTAATAAATGACAGAATTGGAGTGAAAAGGCAAAGAAGAGAATAGAGAAGGACTTCCCTGCGACATTTTTTGGAAAAAGAAGAAATCTTAGTGCTCCTGCAAATGGATAAGCTCCTCCATTGGCCCAAACAGGACGGTAAAAATGCATTAGTGGAGTAAAACCTTTAATTAACCCCATTAAATCATCATTATTGTTGAAAAACCCAAGATCTAGTGACTCAGCATCGATCTCCACCTTTGGATCAATCTTGCCTTGCTGAAGAAGGCAATCTGAAGGTTGGAAAAGAGGAAGAACACCTCGATACAAACGAGGCACCAAACTGCTGCCAAGGAAGCCATAATTACCCCTATTAAAGCTTAGTCTAGAGATTTTTTGGGGAATCTCATTCCGGTAAGAGGATAAGGAGGAAGACGAAGAGTTTTGCAAGGCAAAACTTAGATCTGTGAACAATTTGAGCTTGAGAAGGGGGCTAGACCAACCTAGGGTTTTCACTCTCTCTCTAGAAAACTTAGGCCTCTCATGTTTCTTTTTTTTTCTCTCTCTTCTCATTTTTTTTTCTCTATACATACTTGTTATTTGTTTGGAGTAAATTACAATAGCTCCTATGTATATACGGAACCACTCAAATGAGAATAAAAAAACCAATCATATGCATCCCAAGGATCCCCCTATTGTTTCTAGTTTACCAAATGCTGGTTGTGACTTTCAGTGACACGTCAAAAGGTCAAGAAAAAATATATATGGGCCGATGTTTGGGATTGAGTCTTAGTAAAAGACTTACAGCCTGGGAATTAAATACCAGAAGGACAAAGAGTGACACGACAACTTGGATAATGGGATTCCGCTGATGGTACTTGCGCCGTTGCAACTTCATCTTCCACTGGGTTTCTTTTATGAGTAAATCTATCATTGAAGTTTAATCAGTCCGTCTTTTCAGTCCCTGACAAATTAATGTTGTTAACTAGAAAATAAATATGTAGTTACCCAATTACATACTACGTTACCTCTATGTTCAAAAGGTTTCTTAGTTGGCAACCCACATGGATTTCATGTCAAACCTTTATACACAGTGAAGATGGATTGTAACTTATACTTCATTGTGTATAAAGAGATCACAGGAGATCAGTGTGTATAAAGAGATCACACGGCTTAATGCTTTAAATGATGCTAGTGAAAATAGTGACAAGCCTGACAAAATTAAATTTTATGCCCTGCTACTGCTACTGCTGCTCATCTTGTCAGGTAATGGTAACGGCTCATGTGCTCTGCTAGTGCACCCCTTTTTGTTGTGTCTACTACACACCAAATTAGCAATGTCAAGCTCATTCATTGACTTCATATATAGCAGAAAGATCAGTAAAACCATTTGCAAATGTATTCTTCATGTTACTAATGTAATTTCTTTTTGTTCTGCTAGGTAGTACAAGATGTTTTTAAATCAAAATTTCGAGATCGGGTTGTAGGTTTTGGAGGAGGAATAAAGCTTAAAGATGTACTGGACCACAACCCAGTAGAGTAGAACTTCAAACTAAATTGAATGATGCCAACAAATTAGTTTTAGATATTTGGTGCAAATTTTCTTATTTTTTGTTTAAGAATAAGGAGTTATTGAGATTTAACTCTTAGTATAGACCAAGTTATTTGATCTTTTTAGTTTGGTTGTTTTGACTCGCATTGAAATTGTTTATTATAAATCTTTTGAGATTGACTACATTTAATATAAATTTAGTGTATTGTTTTATAGAATTTTTATTGCAGGTTATAAATATTTTTCATGTTAGCGACAAAATATATTTATTTTATATAGTTACATTAACGTCGAGATATTTTGTCTTTGTTGGAGGATAATTAAAATTATTGTGTCAATTTGATTCTCTTTTACGTCAACTTTGTTGGTCGTTATTTGCTGATTGTTCGACACCATTGAATACATAATAACGACAAACAATCATCTTGTCGTTAGTAAGTAACGACAAACAATGATTCCGTCGTGCAAAATTCACGACGAACGTTGACGTTAATACTAATAACGTTGGAAGCTATTACGACAAAACTCACGACGAACTTTGTTCGTCGTTAAAGGTTTTAACGACGAATTTTTAGACTTATAACGACGAAGAAGTTTGTCGTTATAAACCCTTTTTCTAGTAGTGTAGTGTCTAAGTTTCTTTATGGCCCAAACCAAGGCAATGTTGAGTCTCTCGAGTTGAGTATATCTAGTTTCGTACCCGAGTAGCTTCTTACTCAAATAGTATATGGCGTTTTTCCCCTTCGGTTTCTTGCGCAAGAATGGCCCCGACTCCTGAGTTAGTTGTTGTAAGGTAAAGCCTGAGTGGTACGTCCGGTATTTCTGGCTTTAACACTGGTGGATTTGAAATATAGCCCTTGATGGTGTCAAATGCATGCTGAGAGTCTTCGTCCCATACCTTAGGCTTACTCTTGCGGAGTTTTCGAAATACTTGCTCACAAATCATGGTGAGTTTTGATATGAACCTGCTGACATGTATTGTAATTTGCTAAGGAACCCCCGAATTTCTTTTTTCACTGGCGGTTTCATGTCTAGGATGGCCTTGATTTTTTAAGGATCAGCCTCGATGCCCCGAGAACTGATGACATACCCGAGCAACTTGTCTGACGTTACCTCGAATGCATATTTTTGAGGATTGAGCCTCATATTGTATTGTCTGAGCCTATTGAAGAATTTTCGAAGTGTTGTTGTATGTTCATGTCGCTCTTTGGATTTGACGATCATATCGTCGACATATACTTCGATTTCTCTGTGAATCATGTCGCTCATAATGGCTGTGGATGTTCTCTGATAAGTAGCCCCCGCGTTCTTCATTCCGAACGGCATAATTGTCCCACTAAATGATGAAGGTTGATTTCTCCATGTCGTCCTCTGCCACGGGAATCTGATTGTAACCTGCGTACCCGTCCATAAAAGAGAGTAAGGCATGATTTGCCGTGTTGTTGACCAGAATGTCGATATGTGGCAGTGGAAAACTGTCTTTAAGGTTGGCCCTGTTAAGATCTCTGTAATCGACCCACATTCGGACTTTGCCGTCCTTCTTTGGAACTGGAACGAATTTGCAATCCATTCCGGATACTTGGACTCTCGAATGAACACGGCCTCTAGCTACTTGGAGACCTTTTCTTGAATTTTGCGGGAAACATCCGATTTCATGCGACGGAGTTTCTGCTTGATGGGCTTTGAACCTGGAATGAGGGGAATTGTATGCTGACCGATGCCTCTATCGACCCCTGGCATATCATGATAGGACCATGCGAAGACGTTTATGTACTTTGAAAGTAGCTTGATCAGATCATCCCGCTCTGCTTGAGATAGAGTCAAACCAATCTGAACTAGTTTTGAATCACTGCTGTTAGAAAGGTTAACTTTTTCTGTTTCCTCAATTATGGGCGTCCTCTTTTCATGATTTTTGTAAGCTTTTAAGATTTCAAGGTCAGTTTCTTGAGAAGCAAAGTCGTTTGGATTAGGAATGTGTTTTGAATTTAGATTTGAGGAGTAGGAGGAAATTGAAGTATTATTGAAATTAGCAATCATTACATCGACAACTTTGACTTGAAGTTCGGCTTCTAAGGGCACTTGATTGATGAAAGACTCTAGCCCTAGACTCTTAGACTCATCACTAGACTCGAAAATTGAAAGACAGACTCTGCACTTGAACATAAGAAACTAATCATAGAAGTAGTTCCCGGGGTATTCCCAGACGTCCTCATCGTCATCATCGTCGGTAAGGATGTATCCATAGATTCTTGAATCTTAATCCCAGACTTGATTCTAGGTACTTTAGGGAAATGCAGCAAAGAGGCTCTTGCATAGATCGTTGAGGCTTAGGAGAAACATCCTCACCAGCCTCCCCTCTGGCAGCTCAGGTTGAATCTAACGGGCAGATGTCATCCACTTGTAGTAGTATTCATTAATAGACTCATCCCTTCCTTGGCGTAGGGCCAATGTCTGCTTGATGGAAGGATCTTTGTAGCTAGAGCCCTTGGGTGTGAGACAGGTAGGACTATCGAGCAGTTCCTCGAACCAGGGTTCCCGGAACAGGAGATCGTAATCGGCTGGTAGGTCAATGACTAGGAACTCATTATTGTTGTAGTAGCTTTCGAAGGAGAAGACAAAATCAAGGATCCCCAGGATTTTGTATGTGATGCCACAGAATTTGATTGCCCGCTCTGTAGTCAGCATTAGGTCGTATTCCGTGAAGCCCAAAGCTTTGAGAGTTGCTAGGGGGCAGATGTTTACTTGATCGATGGTGACCCGAGGTTTAGGGATCACCCAGTCTTGAACTTGCGGGATGAGATGGTGGAAGCTTGGGACTACCAACTCAAAAGAAGGTTTGTACATTGTATGAATGAGGTTACATGGGAAATCATTTTCCTCAGCCCCGTAGTCTTGAAAGAGGGCTTGTACTGATGGTGACTGCTTGTCTCCCGGGGGCAAAGGCAAAGTCTTGTTGTCAACCATATGTTGAATCAGGTGTTTGAGCTTGAAGAAATACTCGATGTCGTGCCCGTTCCCCTGGTAGAATTTGCAATAAGCTTTGGGGTCCCAAATTTTGGATCTCTTGTCAGCTGGGGGATCCTCGGTTGGACCGTTAGGAGTGATTACTTGCTTCTCTACCAACCGGTCAAAGGCGTCAGCATAGGACATTCCAAGGTTGGTGAAAACTCTTTGAGGCCTTTTCTAGAAATTGCGTTGATTATCATTGCTTTTGAAGTTGCTTGATTTCGGACCTTGAGGAGCCCCTAAGGCGTCGACCTCGTGGATCTTGTGCGGTGCCTCGGCCTTCTTGCCTTTCCACTTCTCAGCTTGTGGAACCGTGTCGCGGATGCTTTCATGAGGTCGTCTTCTATATCAACCCCGATGTCATAGGTTCTCTTGAAACTCTCTAGGCCCAGATACTTCATGTGAGTGTTGGATTTTGGTAAGAGCCCGACAACGAAGATCTTGACTAGTTCTCTCTCGGAGGGCCGAGTGACCATTTGAGATGCCATTTCCCTCCATCGGTTGAGGTAATTGGTGAAACCTTCTTGGGGTCCTTGCCTAAAAACCTCCAATTCTGGAAGAGTGGTTTGAAGTTGTATGTTTAGTTGGTATTGCTCCATGAATCCTTGAGCCACCTCATTCCAAGTGCTAGTTTGGTGGTCCTTGAGGGAATAGTACCATTTCTGACAGACTGGTTCCAAGGACATAGGGAACACCACAGGGTATAGGTCATGATCGACTCCCTTGATTGCCATGGTGGCTGTGATGTTTTTGAGATGGTACTTGGGGTTGTCTGTTGATTTGAACTTAGGGATGTCATTGGCAGAGAATTTGTCGGGCAGATTGGCCTTCCCCTTGAAGTCATCCTCCATCGAGGTGTCGAAGTATTTATCCTTGTTGGTTACCTTGTTGACCATGATTTCGATTTTCTTAATAAGATCAACTGGAGCTGCGGTTTGTTCTACCACACCCAGCCGGTTACTCACAAGTTCCAAGTTGGTGTTGAGATTGGCTACGGCGACCATGAGCTGGGTGATTTCGTCAACTGTTGTCATTGGCTCTTGAATTGATTGTGGAAAGGAGTTTGAAGTTTTATTTGAAAGAGACGGACTGAAGGAAATAATGCCCTTGGTCCAAGTATGCATTTAATGGTAATTCTAATAAATGCGATTCAATATTAATTATGCAAGTTAATAATTCAGTGAGATCAAGTGAATTGTATGCCTAGCTAGAGGCCGCTTCAATTCAAGTAGATTAATGACATTAATCCATAGCTTACTCTTGACTGAACCCGTAGGGTCACACAAATAGTACGTAAACGGATCAAGTATTTAATGGCATTAAATACTCCATCTATGAATATTCGGAATCAACGGATCTTGGTTTCAGTGGGAGCTGAGATCGTCAAAGGCAAATAAATGAATACTCCGGAAACGATGATATTACCGGAAACGGAAATATGGATCGTATCAGAAATATAAATATTATCCAAGTCGTAGATATTGCCGGAAACGGAAACATGGTACGTATCGGAAAATATTATTGGAAATGGAAATATTGCCGGAATCTGAAATATTGCCGTAAACGGAAATATTGTCGGAATCGGAAATATTATCGGAATCGGAAAATAATAAATATTCGTTCGAAACGGAAATTAATTCCGGAATCGAAAATGTTAAATATTGTTCGTATCGGAAATGAATTCCGGAATCGGGAAATTAATCGGAAGCGCGTCGTACGAATTAGCATCGGACGAGCTTGCTAGACGAAGGTCCAGCGCGAAGCTAGGCCCACGTCCAGCAAGCAAGACACGCCACACAAACAGCCCAAGGCTGCGCTAGGCCCACCGTAAGGCAGGCCCAACGCGCTCGCGTGGGCTTCCTGGCTCCGTGGGCTTTGCGCGGGCATGGCCTGCGCGCATGCGGGTCATGCTCGTGTGAGTGTTTGTGCTTCCGTACGAAACCTAAATCGTGTAGGATTCGTTTAATGATTAAATTCCTATTCCTAATGGATATATTAATTAATAGAGTTTTAATTAGATTCTAGTTAATTAATTCGTTTCCTAGTAGGATTCCAATACCTTTTCCATAGCCTATAAATATGTGGTTAATGCTCACAATTTAAAAAGAGTTTTAAGTATTCAAAAGAGAGAATTTTAAGCAAAAATCCAGTCACTTATTTGCCCCAAATCAGCCGAAAATTATAGTACCTTAAGGGCGATTCTAGTTAGTCAAACTTAAGGCGGATCCGGACGTGCTGTGGACTTTATAGAGGGACGACACTTAGAGTCCTAAAGACTTGTTCTTGTTCGGTTCGGGCGCAGCAAGGGAGGGCACGCTACAAAGAGTATGCATCCTAATTATGCTAATTGTTATGTGGAAATTAATTTGGATTCCTAGCTTTAATGGTTTTTCCGCATGATTTATATTCAGTTATATGTATAATAACCTAACAGTGGTATCACGAGCCTCTAATTAATTCCATAATAATTGCTTAACATGGTTAAATTTTATAAATTTGCAAGGAATTAAAAGGGGCGATTAATTTTTGTAATTGTAATTAATTGCAAATTTGCGTTTATTTAATTATATGTACGCAGTTTTTCGGCAGTTTCTTCGTTACTCAACGAAATCGAGTGATTTTTGTGTCAATTCCGCGTGTAAAAGGCATTCTAAAATTTTGACAAAAAAACTACTTTTCGGCCGAACCCAGAATTCCCAAATTCGAAGCCTAACTATGACTTTTCGGAGCTTTTAGTTTTTCGAATGCAAAGTTTGTAATTTTAAGATGTTAAATTTAAATATTTGCAATTCTTGTTGTTAAATCTTGAATTTTTGATTGACCTACTGTATATGTTTAACAAATTTGAATGCCTAAGCTTGTTAATTATACAAACCTAATTTTTAATTGTAATTAATTTGTTGAAATTCGAATAATTTAGAATTGATTTGATTTTCATAATTAATTAACGATTTAATTAGGCATCCATGATTAAAAACCACCATAAAAATTGTTAATTTATGATAAATTTTAAATTTTTATGACCTAGATTTGAATCCATGATAATCGGAAATTAATTAATTAGTAAATTTTCGATTTTTCGCCCTAAAATTATGAAATTAATATGATTTATTAATTTGTCATTAATTTTGAATTAAAAAGTTGTAATTTTTATGAAATACGCTCATGATTGTTGCACGCACAAAGCAAAGGACGATACGTGTTACCCTTAAGGGGTGTTGTATAGTGCGGGCACGCGACGACGAGCACAACGAGCAAGGGAGCTCGTCGCCCGTGCGGTACGAATGCAACGAGCAACAAGCAAGGGGCACACACGCAAAGCAAGGGAGCTGGTTGTGTGTGGCTCGATGGGCGATGGGGCGATGGGAAAGGCAAGTGCAGCGTGCAAGGCAAGCACGCGTGGGCAGTGATGGATGCTGCACCACAACGTGCGTTGCCTCGCCCAGCAAGCACGCCAAGGCAAGCAGCCAAGGGAACAACAAGCACAGCACAACGTGCACGCGGGCAGCGTTGGCTGGCTTGTCCAGCAAGCATTGCCCAGCAGCGTGCCAATGCGATGGGCGAGTGGGCTGCGCGCAAGCGTGGCTCGCTGGGCCTGCTGCATTGGTGCGTTGATGCTTGGGCTTTGCGCTACGATCAATCGAGTGACAAGGGGTTTGTTGCTTGTTGGACTTGACGAGGCATGGGCGCAAGCCCATGGCCTTGTCTTGACCCGATTGGTTCGTTTAAATTTTAATTTTGAATTTTCAGTTCGGAAACGATTTTAATTAATTTTAAAATTCATAATTTAAATTGTTTTCTCTGAATTTATTTTTGAATAATCTAATTATTATAAATTAAAATTTATACTAATTATTTTACTAAAATTAAAACCTTGAATTAATTTAAATTTATTCAATTAATTCAACTGAAAAATAAATTAAAAGGATTAAATTATAAATTTATATAAGCTTTAAATTTTAATTAACTTTGTATGTTTCCGGATAGACTAGGAAATACATTTTTATGTTTAAAATTAGTAAAGCATGTAAATTTATTGGTTTAAGTGGGAGCGTTTTAGTCAGAAACTCTTGATTAGGTCTACATTCCTTTAAGATTAAAACAACTTGATTAGAATTAATAAGGATTGAATAATTGGTAGATTATTGGAACCCTTGATTAATTGCTGCAAATGTTTATGTGATGCATAATATGTTTTACTAACCAGCTATGTGGGCCATTCATGATAATGAATGGGTGAATGGTATATATTGTATATGTACTGTTTTGCAAGTTATGGAAAGTGACTAGTATGGCCAAAGAGGATAGAAAATATGGTCTGCGTACCATTAATTTGAATGTAATGTTGGTCTAAAGTACCAAATTTTATTGCT
Source organism: Spinacia oleracea (assembly GCF_020520425.1). NCBI lineage: Eukaryota > Viridiplantae > Streptophyta > Magnoliopsida > Caryophyllales > Amaranthaceae > Spinacia > Spinacia oleracea. The sequence continues at coordinate 71,783,146 of NC_079491.1, read as the reverse complement.
TTTAAATATGGTATGCGTACCATCAAATAGCTGTAATTAGTTTAATTATAGCTTAACCTATTTGAAGAAAATGACACCTCCCATGGTGAAATTCAAGACGGAGTTTCCAATCCATTTTCAAGACGGACTTTGAAGTTGAAGCTTCATGATGAAGTCGGGCCATACTAGATCACATTTATATCTTATGCATGTTTTAAGTTATTTATTGCCTTAAATATGTCTTAATTGTGCATGAGATTGTGGCTTGATTATGTTGCATGATTAAGCATTTTAGTTCACTTAAAATCTAACCAACATAGTAAGAGCCTTAAGTTCCAAACTTTAAAATTGAGTTAAAAGGTGCCATGCCAAAATAACACTTACTTAGATAACCTTTACATCAATCTTAGTAATAGTTTTCCGCCATAGCGAGGTGTTACTTATTGATTCTAAAGGGGTAAGGTACAAAAATAATTGTGAGTACATGTTAGTTTTGGTGAAACTCAATGATATAAGTAAGGAGTCCTTTTATGTCGTGGCAAATGCGATAGGTTTACCTAATAAGTTCTTAGACGTACCTATCAACCAAGAGTAGTTTCTAGACTATTAGCAAAGGCTTTGCTTACCTAAAATATTTTAGAATTGAGTCCAAATACATAATGTGCTTAATTCTTCAATGATTTAAGGATCTTGGAATCATTTTGTTCACACCTGCCGGAACACATAACTTGAATAAAATGCTTAATAAATGATAAATTATGCATGTATGCTAGAATTTAAAGTTTATTAAGAGAAACTGTGAATGGTTATTTATTTATTTATTCTTTTTCAATTGTAGTTTTAACTATGGTAAACAAAAATTCATTTAACACTCGATCAATTCTCGAAAAGGAGAAGTTGAACGGGAAAAACTTCCTTGACTGGCAAAGGAACTTGCAAATAGTTCTTATGCAGGAAAAAAAAGGAGTATGTCATGGAAGAGGCGATGCCCGAAGCCGCTGGCGACGGGGTCACTCAGGCAGCCCTCAATCGTTGGATTGATGCCAACAAGGATGTGAAATGTCTAATGCTTGCAACCATGAGTGCAGCTCTACAGAAAACGTTCATCAACTCAGATGCTTTCACGATCATCAGTGAGTTAAAGAACATGTTCCAAGATCTAGCTCGAGTCGAAAGATTCGAGACTCATAGGCAAATTCTTGAGACCAAGCTTAAGAAAGGCGAGCCCGTAAGTCTACATGTTCTCAAAATGATTGGACTCATTGAGAATATGAGTCGGCTGGATCAGCAATTCTCTTAGGAAATGGCTGTAGACACCATCCTCCATTCTCTTCATAGCGGGTATGATCAGTTCAAGCTGAACTACAGTATGAATAGTCTGGAAAAGACGCTCACTGAGCTTCACGGTATGCTGAAGACCGCTGAAAAGACGCTCAAAAGTGATAAGCAAGATGTGCTTATGGTGCGTGGGGGCAAGTTCAAGAAATCTGGCAAGAAGAGAAATTCTAAGAAAGGTGGCAACAAGGCCAGCCAGACTAAGCAACCAGGCGGCACCAAATCTGAAAAGAAGAAGGTGAGCCAACCCACTTCTGAATCTGAATGCTTCTACTGCAAGAAGAAGGGGCATTGGAAGAGAGATTGCTTGAAGCTTAAGGAAGATCAGAAGAACGGAACAGTCGTTCCATCTTCAGGTATTTTCGTTATAGACTATATACTTGCTAATTCAACTTCTTGGGTATTAGATACAGGTTGTGGCTCACACTTATGTTCCAATTCGCAGGGACTAAGAAGAAGTAGAAGGTTAAGCAAGGGTGAAGTCGACCTACGAGTGGGAAATGGAGCACGGATTGCTGCATTAGCTGTAGGAACTTATTACTTGTCGTTGCCCTCTGGGCTAGTTTTGGAACTGGAAGATTGTTTCCATGTTCCAAGTCTTACTAAAAACATCATTTCTGTTTCTTGCTTAGATGCTAAGGGATTTTCCTTTTCAATAAAAGACAAAAGTTGTTTGTTTTATTTTAAATAGATGTTTTATGGATCTGCTAGATTACTCAATGAACTTTATTTATTAGATCGCGAAAACAAGTTTATAACATAAATACCAAAAAGGCCAAAAAGGATGAATCATATCTCACCTATCTGTGGCATGGTCGATTAGGCCATATTAACTTGAAACGCATAGAAAGACTTCAAAAGGAAGGAATTCTAGAACCATTTGACTTAGAGGATTATGGTAAGTGCGAATCATGTTTACTTGGCAAAATGACAAAGCAACCTTTCTCTAAAGTTGGAGAAAGAGCAAATGAACTATTGGGTTTAATCCATACAGATGTATGTGGACCAATGAGTACAAATGCTAGAGGTGGTTTCAGCTAATTTATCACTTTCACTGATGACTTCAGTAGATATGGTTATGTCTACCTAATGAAGCATAAGTCTGAATCCTTTGACAAATTCAAGGAATTTCAGAGTGAAGTAGAGAATCAATTAGGCAAGAAAATTAAGGCATTGCGGTCTGACAGAGGCGGTGAATATCTGAGCTATGAATTTGATGACCATCTGAAAGAATGCGGAATTCTATCAAAATTGACTCCTCCTGGAACACCACAATAGAACGGTGTGTCGGAACGGAGGAATATAACCTTGCTAGACATGGTTAGATTAATGATGGGTCAGGCCGAAGTTCCAATATAATTTTGGGGACATGCACTAAATACAGCTGCACTCACTATAAATAGAGCTCCGTCTAAAGCTGTTGAAAAGACTCCATATGAGTTATGGTTTGGAAAGCCTCCAAAAGTGTCTTTTCTTAAGATTTGGGGATGTGAAGTATACGTCAAACGATTAATTTCAGACAAACTTCATCCAAAATCTGACAAATGTATCCTTGTGGCTATCCAAAGGAAACAAAGGGGTATTACTTCTACAATTCATCTGAGAACAAGGTGTTTGTTGCTCGAGATGGTATCTTTTTGGAAAGAGATCACATATCCAAAATGACAAGTGGGAGAAAAGTAGACCTCGAAGAAATTTAAGTCGAACAACAAACTTTAGAGAATGCTCAAGATGACATTCAGGATGAAACTCAGAGATCTTTAGAAGTATCTGGTGAGAATCAAGAACCATCTAGAAATGTAACCCCGCGTAGATCACAGAGATATAGATCTCAACCGGAAAGATACTTAGGTATTTTGGCGAACGAGAGCTATGAAGTTCTATTACTTGAAAGTGATGAACCTGCGACATACAAACAAGCTATGACGAGCCCTAGCTCCAAGCAATGGCAAGAAGCCATGCAATCTGAATTACTCCATGTCTGAAAACCAAGTTTGGTATTTGGTTTTCAAACTGAAAAAGGACAAGGACGGGAAACTTGAAGTTTTCAAAGCTAGATTGGTTGCAAAAGGTTACAGCCAAGTCCACGGTGTGGATTACGATGAAACCTTTTCACCAGTTGCAGTGCTAAAGTCTATTCGGATAATGTTAGCAATCGCTGCATATTACGATTACGAAATATGGCAGATGGATGTCAAAACCGTTTTCTTAAACGACGTTTTAACAGAAACTGTGTTTATGACACAGCCTGATGGTTTTGAGGATCCAAAAAATGCCAAAAAGGTATGCAAGCTTAAGAAATCAATCTACGGATTGAAGCAAGCATCAAGGAGCTGGAATATACGTTTTGATGAAGCAGTCAGTGACTTTGGTTTCATCAAGAACGCAGACGAATCTTGTGTATACAAGAAGGTCAGTGGGAGCAAAGTTGCTTTTCTAGTATTATATGTCGACGACATATTGCTTATCGGAAATGACATTCCTATGTTGAACTCTGTCAAGATTTGGCTAGGGAAATTATTTGTGATTCCTGGCTTTAATGGTTTTTCCGCATGATTTATATTTAGTTATATGTATCATAACCTAACACGGACTTGGTGCTTGTTCGATGCTGGCTATAAGGGAGGATAGGACTGGCAGAGCTCTCTTCAACCTTTCTCCTCTTCGGCGAACCCACAAATTCCTTTGATTCCTATTTAGTGACTTGGATTTAGAACTTGAACTTTCCGACACATGGTATGATATGCATGCAATGAATGAGACCTAGATTTGACTCTAAGTGCCACTCCGAAGACTCGGGATTTTGGATATTTGTACTTGTATTGGGATTTACGACCCATTAAAAATATTTCAAAGGGGTTTCATCCTATTGTAATTTGGATAAGAATTTTTTCTTGTATCGGGACTTACAACCCGTTGGAAATATTTTTGAAAGGAGCTGCATTCTTTTGCGGAGGCCACCTTCTTGTATTATTTCGAGGGAATTTCAAGGGGATTTCAACCCGACAATAGAACTAGGGATATTTCAAGGGGATTACAACCCGGCATAGAATTAAGAATATTTCAAGGGGATTTCAACCCGGCATAGAATTTAGAAATTGAATTTGTATTATTTCAAGGGACTTTCCACCCGAGATAGGATTTGGAATATTTTAAGGGAATTTCAACCCGTTGGAGTTTGTATTTGGAGGAGAGGGTTTGGATTATTTCAAGGGAGTTTCAACACATTGACATTGAATTTTGTATTATTTCTAGGGAGTCTCAACCCATTGGAAATGAAATTGAGTTTTGTACTATTTCTAGGGATTTTCAACTCATTGGATTTGAAATTGGATCTTGTATTATTTCAAGGGAATTTCAACCCGATGATAGAACTAGGAATATTTCAAGGGAATTTCAACCCGTTGTAGAATTTGGAATATTTCAAGAGAATTTCAACCTATTGGAATTTGGAAATTGAATTTGTATTATTTCAGGGGACTTTCAACCAAATCGGAAGAGAGATTGAATTTCGTATTATTTCTAAGGATTTTCAACCCGTTGGAAGGGAAATTGAATTTTGTATCATTTCTAGGGATTTTCAACCCGTTGGAACTAATTTAGGTGGGATTCAACCCTTTGGGATTTGTATAAGAATTTGTACTTGTATCGGGATTTACAACCCGTTGGAAGTATTTTTGAAATTTGTATTTGAAAATGATGGTGAATAAGAATTTTGTGGTTTGAACATTGAATTTTGAGACCTGAGTTTTGAATTGAAAGTTGACTTTTGAATTCGACAAGGGAAGTTTTGTATAGAAGATGCGGCTTTCAAATTTGATTTTGAATAATTTTGAAATTTTGGACTTGAAAATCTGGCATTATGCCGCCATAGGTTTGAGGTTTTTGAAGTTGGATTTGGAACTAGATTTTTAAAGGTTTTGATTAGAGGTTTGAAACTTGAAAATCCGGCATTACGCCATCATGGATTTGGACTTGAGACTTTGAACATAGAGTTTGGTACTTGAAAGTTTGAATTGAAAATCCGGTGCCAAGCCATCATAGATTTGAACTTGAGGTTTTGGATATAGGACTTGGACTTGCAACATGGATTTGGGAATTCCGGCATTACGACGCCGTTTGGAATTTTGTGACTTGAATTTGGAAATTTGAAAATCCGGCATTATAACGTCGTTGGATTGGGTTTTTGAAATTTGGATTTGGTAATTTGACTCAAAAATCCGGCATTATAACGCCGTTTGATTAGAATTTGAATTTGGCATTTGGAATTTTGACTCGAAAATTCGGCATTATAACGCCGTTGGATTTGAATTTGAATTTGGACTTGGAGTTTTGACTCGAAAATCTGGCATTATAACGCCGCTGGATTGGAATTTGAATTTGGCATTTGTGCGTGAGGCGTGTTTAGGGGTTTTGAATCAAATGGAGTGGCACTCCTAGAAGACCCTAAATCGGCGATTTTTAGATGCATGAGGTTTAGATGATGGTCCTAGGGGTTAGGTTTCCTAGTTGGTGGCTAATGGTTTCGGAAAAGCTAGAATTCGAGGTTAGCCATTCACGCGTGTAAAGACGCCCACACAATGCACATATAGCACGTTGTCACTCTAGCATGAATATGAATTCGACATGCAAAGTTCTCAACCTAAGGTCCATCTAAGTTTTGTATGATGCAAGTGGTCGGCTTTGGGTGTCGAAAGGGTGCTTGACTAAGAGGCGGATCCGGCAACAACTATTTCACCTCCTCATAGGGGAGGTGTTGGTTGGCGGACGACCTCCGTGCTTGATGTCAGGAACATCAAGCAAATGTCAAGTTTCGGTAGGCGTGGAAATGATCATAGACTTTCAGGAACCGTATGGAGAATCACCATTTCGTTGCCCCCGGGGCTAGCCCATATGTAGAACACATTCATGTTGGTTTTCGAAAATATGCACGTAATGCTTAGAAATCACAATTTTACTCGAATATTGTACTTGAAAAGATTGTTTTTCGGTAATCGTTCTCGAGGTTTGGGAGCGTTCTTCGAAATTCAAAATCTCAACTGAACTCCCACTCGAACACTTGGGCAGAATGGGCAGCCAGCCAATGGATGCCACTGTGCTGAAGGCTGACAGCAGCGCCTGGCGCAGGGCTTTGCACCCAACGCTACTGCTGGCATCCAGCACTTGAGCGTAGCAGTGGCAGACTGCTCATGGGCTGCTAGTATACTCGAATTTGAAATCAGAAATCCCAAGTGGAGTCGCCAGATTGTAGGGGGTTTATTTTCTCGTACTTTGTATCCCTACGGGTTTTGAGATTTTGAATTTCGAAGGAGTCGCCACCAAACATGTTTAAGGGTCTAGTTTGGAAAGACCTTAGTATGACTCTTGTTGGATAAGGCATTGAATCTTAGAAACCAAACGGGTGAGATTCGAGCATGGGAACAAACCGCTTATTTGGCAAGCTTTTCAAGTACATTCGAATACAAGACAAGGATCATTTTCATGGAATCCTAATCATGACACTAAGTCAGTTGAAACAGGCAATTAGAACATTGTATTTGCTACTTGAACGTGGTCACATCGCTTTAAAGTTAATTAAGGGAACCGACCGGTTTGTCCAAAATTATCTTTGTTAAACGTGATGTAACATTTTTGTATATTATTGAATTTAGCATGTGGGGCGATGAAAGCAATAAACATGTAAAGCATCATCACAAAAATGAAGGAATTATTGAAACGCGTAAAAAACCACATCACCTTAAAAAAAGTGAGTAAAGAGTGCGGAATTGAAATTTGAAAAATAAAGGTGCGATATTGAAAGTGCGTTATTGAAATGCGATATCGAAAGTGTGATATTGAAATTGCGGTATTGAAATGCGGTATTGAAATTGCGATATTGAAATGAAAATATTGAAATGACATTATTGAAATGACGATATTGAAATTGTATTATTCTACTTGAGATTGGGACTCAGAATTACCTATTTAGGATTAGGTTAGTTTTCCGATTAGTGCTCCTAATTGTTTAGATATTTTAGCAATTGTAATGGAAATTTTAGATTTGGAAACTTGAATTTTGTATTTGATTTTGAGAGGAAAATTTTAGATTACTAAGTATTGAAATCTGCCTCCCCCATTTTTGTAGAAAACGAGGGTTTATATAGGAGATTAGGCGGCTAAACGCCAAGACACGCCAGCGCCCAGCGCCTGGCGCAGGTGACGTGTCCCAAGTTCCGCCAAAAAAGGACGATGACGTCGTCCTTTGGGTTTGTCTTGTAGTCTTGTACTTTGTACGAGCTTGTACAATTTTGTCACGTAGTTTTTCTTGGAGGTTAAGGCTTGGGTTTGAGACTAAAAACACTACTTTTCGTGTTTCGTATTTCATATTTTGTACTCGGTTTTATGGGTCGGAGCCCGTCATGCTCGGCTTTATGGGTCGGCGCCCGACTTTGGATTGCTTAGTGTCATTTCGATTGGAAACGACCTTGTAAAGCCAATGGAGAGGTCCATTGGGTGAGATTGTGTTTGGATTTTGAATTTGATTTTTGGAAATTAAATTTTGTACCGAGTTCCGAAATGGGAACGGGCTGGGGAATTAGACTTTGGATTTTGGATTTTGGATTTTGGAATATACCTTAGCAATTGGGGCTTCCGACGGAGTTGCACCAACCACCTATAAAGGATAATAGTCTCGTCATCATCCCATTAGAGCAGACACAAATTAGGTGTCTACAGAAAGACTCCCTTTTTCTGGCAAGAATTCCCCTAGTCCATAACGACGGGTGGTGTCGTCGGAGTGGCATCGGTTGCACCAATGTTCGGAGGACATTCTTTCTTCTTGAAAGAAGGCCGCTTATCTTGAGGCGGCGCCAGGATAGAACCCGACCGTTTCATAGAGGCCGACGTCGCAGAACCCTACAAGAAGAAGACGACATATAAAATGTATAGCATATCGTCAAATTTATAATCGACTAAACATAAATTTGCAAGTTACATCTAACATACTTTGGGAACATCACCGGGGGAGACCTCGTCACGATTTTTTGAGTTCTTATTTTTTTGGCCTCAACAGCACGAAGGACCTCGTCAGCATACACTTGATACAACCACTGAGGTAATTCAACTTTCCCCTTATCTTCTGGGGACAATCGACTCATGGCTAGCTCTACATAACACAAGGAGAACAGTAAAAGAGAGACTTAAACATCAGAATAGAACACAAGACTAGGCTACCTCTAGGCATATACGGACACATGCCAATGGCCGCAAGAAATACTCTATTAGTAAACTAAGATACGTGAGGAAGCCAACTATTTGGCACCTATGCATGGCTATAGGGAGACATCCTGTACATCTTCTCTTGAAACAAAGATTGTACCAGTCTCCATTCCCTCGAATAAAGCCGTGGAAGGATATCATTGTTTGAAATAAAGGGCGGCCTAAGATTCCAACGGTTAAGACGTCTATAAAGAGTGGAATCCTCCATATGAATAATGGACCATTTTTTCCTCCACCACACCCTGCTGGACGACTTCCCTACCATTGTTTTGAAGTCCTTCCGGTTGTAAAGGGTGAACCAACCATCCCTGTGGTGAACGGGTGAATGGCGCAATGTCCACCAGTCTAACGAACGATGGGAAAGAAGGGACAACGCCATTCAACTCGCACTTGGATATAAAGCCAAATATGTTGGCCCGGGAGTTAGGAGTTAGTTGGGCCAAGATAATATCATAACCCTTCAAAACGCCGAGCACAAAAGAATGTAAGGGAAAGCTAAGTCCAAGTCTAAAGGCGACAGTATAGATGGCAACTTCGCCCGGGAATATACAGTCCATAGTGCTACGAGCATTAGGACACTTGAAGATGAAGCCGCAAGGCAAAAATAGAAATCGAGCAAAGTCACGCCCCTGCTCAGCTAAGTACCGAAGCCACTTCCCACTCGGAAAAATGTCAGACGGAAAAAGATCTAAGTCCTCCCTACCAGAAATAATGGGAGGTGACCACCTAGCTAGTTACCTCAATGTCTAAGGAACTAGCTAGATGAATCATCCTCAAAGTCCTCTCTTGGAACTGGGGGACGGCGTGCCATTCTTTTATGTCTCCTTAGAGGATGGGTCGCTCTATAACCTCCTCTTACGGGGCACGTGAAGAGTCAAACCCCCTCCTTGCTACGTGAGGGAGGTTTGAAAAGGGATCACGGCTCTCTCGGGGTGCCTCACATGCACCCATATTGGTCGTCTGCTTAATTTGAGCCATGATTTCCTGCATAAGGAACAGGGCATATGACTTAAAAGGGAAGAAAGGTAGCGAAGACCTCGTCAAATAAAACAGCCGAGGAACACGTCCCTGGTAATAAGCCTACCCAAAGTTTGATAACGAGAATAGAATGCATATGAATGAAAAGACAACTAAAAACAAAGAAGTGACTGAAGAAGGGTAGCTGTGATTGTCTAAAGACAAGGTAACTGCTAAAATTCTGGTCTCCAAAAAATGATTCGAAGAAAAGACAAAAAACAAAAGCAATGATAAACACTTTGATCTTGGGCAAGAGCAAAAGAATCCTCTCAAAAATCTCTCTCTAGCTCTCAGAAGTTATCGAAAGAATGAAAAAGTAAAATGAATTCCTGTCCCGGTTTATAAGGAAAATCTAAAGACTGGAAGATGTCAACACGTGACGCTCATGCAAGTCAGCAAAAGTCAAGAAAAATGTACTAACGGTACAAAGCATCCTTCTTGAGGGGAAAATGATGTGGCTAAAAAGACTTGTCCTCCGTGTGTTAGGTTATGATACATATGACATTACATAGATCATGCGGAAACAACCATTAACCCAGGACAACATATTATTTACACATAATCATATAGCATAATTTAGATGCATACTCTTTGTTGCGTGCCCTCCCTAGCTGCGCCCGAACCGAACAAGAACAAGTCTTTAGGACTCCAAGTGTCGTCCCTCCGTAGATAGTCCACAGTACGTCCGGATCCGCCTTAAGATTGACCAACTAGAATCGCCCTTAAGGTACTAGAAAATTTCGGCACTTTTATGAGCAAGATGTGTGTTTTAATTTTCTCTCAAAAAACTCACTTTTGAATACTTTGAAACTTTTTATAAATTGTGAACCCTAGCCTCATATTTATAGGGGTATGGAAAGGGAATCGAAATCCTATTCAGATACAAATTAATTAAACCTAGAATCCTACAAGAACTCTAATTTAATTAATTTATCAAATAGAATTAGGAATTTAATCATTAACCGAACTCTGCATGTTTTAGGAAACGTGCACGAACACAAACACTTGCACACACACGCACGGCTGCCACGATGGGCCCCATGCGTGCGCGCGAGCAGCAGCCCACGCAGCGCCCGCGCGCGCTGCGCGCTGCGCGTGCTGTGCGCGCTGTGCGCGCTGCGCAGCCTGCTGGGCCTGGCCTTGCGCTGGGCCTGGCGTGGCTGTTTGTGCGGCGCGCTTGGCTTGCTGGGCGATGGCCTGGCTTCGTGCTGGGCCTCGTCCGGCAGGCCTCGTCCGATGCTTATTCGTACGATGCGCTTCCGATTAAATTTTCCGATTCCGGAATTCATTTCCGATACGAACAATATTTAATATTTCCGATTCCGGAATTAATTTCCGTTTCGAACAAATATTTAATATTTCCGTTTCCGGAATTATTTTCCGATTCCGGTAATATTTCCGATTCTGACAATATTTCCGTTTCCGGCAATATTTCCGATTCTGACAATATTTCCATTTCCGGTAATATTTTCCGATACGTACCATGTTTCCGTTTCCGGCAACATCTACGACTTGGATAATATTTATATTTCCGATACGATCCATATTTCCGTTTCCGGCAATATCATCGTTTCCGGAGTATTCATTTCTTGCCTGTGACGATCTTAGCTCCCACTGAAACCAAGATCCGTCGGTTCCGAATATTCATAGATGGAGTATTTAATGCCATTAAATACTTGATCCGTTTACGTACTATTTGTGTGACCCTACGGGTTCAGTCAAGAGTAAGCTGTGGATTAATATCATTAATTCCACTTGAACTGAAGCGGCCTCTAGCTAGGCATTCAGCTCACTTGATCTCACTGAATTATTAACTTGTTAATTAATACTGAACCGCATTTATTAGACTTAACATAGAATGCATACTTGGACCAAGGGCATTATTTCCTTCAGTCTCCCACTTGTCCTTAGGGACAAGTGTGCATTTCCTAATTCCTTTGTCGCTCGATGCTTGCTCTTGAACATAAGGTAAGAGTTGTCATCCTTATTACGTCCAGAGGTGTTCCTCGGTTTCAGAGTTCAACTGATCAAATAAACAGATAATCATAGCCTATGATTCATCCGAGCACGGCCATGCATTTCACAGTTTCTAGCTCTCCGAGTGGCCTTGTACAACTTTTAAGCATCTCATCCCGATTTATGGGAGGACAATCCCAATCTTGCGATCTTGAGATTAGACTTCGTTTGACAGGTGATTACCTGAGCGTTGCCTTTATAACCTCCTTTTACGGTGCGACGGTTGGTCAACGTCAAAGCAACCAGTTCTCAAACAAGTAATCTCAAATCAATCAGGTATTGAGGATTTAGTGTCTAATAATTTAATGAAATTTACTTATGACAGATTTTCATCTCTTACAGTAAAGTTTCATAGGTCTTGTCCGATACTAGTCTTCCCAAAGTAAGTATCTATGCAAATGATTATGACATTGCCATGTCCACATAGTTCAAGAAACAGAACTACTAGTCATCTTGCATTCTAATCGTCTAACGTTTTCTATGCGTCCAATTTTATAGAAAACTCCGACTAGGGACCATTTTCAACCTTTGACATTCAAGTTCACTTGATAGACATTTCTTAGTCACAGGACTGGTCCTGACAGTCTATCTTGAATACATCGTCAAATTTGAAGGGACTCATCATTTAATACTAAACCAAGATTAAATGGAATATGAAATACATTTCATATATGATAAATGTTCAACCCCAATGTTTTATAACCATGGGCCTCAAACCCATCTTCTAAAACAATTCATGGAATTCAAAGCTATGCTTGATTTCCAGTGCGACAATGTGAGTGTTGCTTCTCACTTGTTGCATAGGTTTAGTTATCATGCTTTGCCAATCTTAATATCCTTTTTCATCGAATGTTCTTCGAGATATGATGATAAGATCTTTTGAGCATGTTTATTTTGTGATCTAGTCTTTCTTGCTACATTAGTGGTTCTACGCATTTTGCAATGAAGGACCATCAAGTTAGCAGACGTTTTTCTTGCTTTCAAGAGTGGTTCTGCGCATTTTTCAATGAAGAACCATCAAGCCAGCAGATAGGTGATCTACCCAAGTTCAGTGAAGAACTTTAAACAACTCTGTTTTTTTTTGCTTTGTAGGCAATAATTACTTTTACTTCAACTTTATAGGTTGCTAGTGATGCTTTGTTTGGAATTACTTATCCAAGCAGTTCACAGATATGTGGAATACTTTCCAGCTGTATCTTAGAACATAGAAATTAATATTTTAATTTCCCACGCAACAACTCATGGTCTCCAATCCATGTTGCCATTTCAAAACACGATGCTCTATAGCTCGTCCTTATCAATGGTTAACTCCAAAGGGTCTTGCTTGATCCTTTGCCAGTGTTTATGCGTGTAGCATCAATATTTAGCATATCTTTATTTCCTTGAATCAAGAACTATTCCTATGTACCATTTCAAGTACCATAAGTATTCTTGATCTCAATCTAGTTGATCTTCACTTAGATCAATAGAGATTGGTATATGTTCGTCATGCCTAAAGTCATACGATACGTTTTTGGCGATCCTCATATTATATCATACATGATAAATTCTTTTGCAGAATAATTCCCAATTGAATTCTATTCATGTAACTTTAGCTTATCTAGTTTCAGTAGATACTAAATTCAGCTAAATTCTTTGACATATAATGTAGGTTAAGAATCTCATTTAGACTCTTTGATGTTTAACTTAGTAAATGCTTATACATAGTTCAAACATCCTTTTCTTAGATTTATTCACATGGGTCGAATATCTCCAATGGAGACTTTCGTGTTTGATTTAGTAAATGCCATTACTTAATCTAAAACAATATTATAAGATCTTTGTAAATAGATCTTAATACCCAATATGTACTAAGTTTCGCCATGGTCCATTATTGATGAATAATTTCAAATCTAAGTAATTAGCATTTGAATGTTATTTCACAATAGAGAGATATGTGTGTGATACACATAGGACCAATTAAGTTTTACGTACTCCCACTAAACTTCTTATATATCTATAAGAATCATGTATATTTTATGAAACTAAAATACTTATTAGCTTCACTAAAATACAATTCCAATTCCCAATTGCTTGCTTAAATCTGTACTTAGATTTCCTAAGCTGGCATTCATTTCAAGCATTATTTGGATCCACAAATCCTATGACATGCCATGTACATAGTTTTCTTCCAACATTTGATTGAGGAATATGTTTTGTCATCCAATTGCCATATGTACCAATATGCAATCATTGCTTGATTTATAGACTTGAGCATTACGATTATGCATGAGGTTTCAACACAATCCATGCCATGAATTTGCTTGTAACCTTTTAGCAACTAATCTAGCTTTGTGTTGTGAACACAATTTCATGTTTGATGGTTTTTATCCTTAAAACAGACTTGCAACCAATAGGTGTGAAACTATTCTTGCAAATCAACAAAATTTCAATTTTGTCATCAAAACATTGAGTATGTTTTATGGCCTTTAACCAATTAAACATATAGTCTATATATGGCCTCTAACCATTTTAGGGAATCTATATTTCGTCATAGCTTTCTTACAAGTCACAAACTCATTAATCTATATGATAATAGTTTGACTGCAAGTTGTAGGTTTCTTCACTATTTAATAGAAGAATCTCATAGTTTCGTTGACCTGATCTCTATGTTTCTTCACTATCTAATAGAAGAATCTCATAGTTTCAGTGACTTGAATTCTATGCCTACTTGGGTATAGAACATCAAACAATAGAATATCAATAGCCACTTGAAAGTCCTTTGAATATTCTATTTTCCTTGAAGCACTTGTAAAGTCTTCTAAGAGATATCTATTCTTTAAAGCCACTTCTAAAGTCCTTAAAGAATAAGTTCGGATTTTCTGAAGCACTTCGAAAAGCCTCCGGAATGTCCGTTTATGTTTGTTGTTCGCCTCGAAAGTTTTCGAGGTCTATTTTCTCCCACTTGTCATTTTGGAAACGAATCTCCAAAAGGACATTATTTCGAGCAAACAAACATTATGTTCTCAAAAATTCGTGGTAGAAACAATACCCTTGTGTTTCATTTGAATAAATCACAATGAAACATATATCTATACTTGGGCCTTAGTTTGTTGAATAACAAACAGTAAGCTCCCACTGAGTTTAGGAACTCTTTAGATATATTATGAAAAGATATTCTGAAATTACTTTTCAATAGCTTTGACGAATTTGGTTTAGTTTGGTGGTAGTTGAGCATTTTGTTTTAGAAATTATAGGAAAAGTCTTTATGATTCATCATTGATCGAATCAAGTACTAATTGACTTCGATCATTCCAACGTAGATATGCCATATCTTATGGACCTAGATTGTGAAATTATAACACACAATCATTGATGATCATATTTGGTCTCAAGTAATCATCAACATGATCTAACCTAGATCTTTATGATTTCTTGCCAAGTGGATTTTATACTTCTGAATCTTTGAACTAGCCAAACAGATTCAAACTTATATCAAATTGAGTAAATAAACCTATATTCACTCAAATCTGTGTGAAATAATAAAGTCATAAAATCTTTCTTTAGCTTTGAACTCTATTGTCTAGGCGTTCTAACAATAGTTCATATCTTTTGTTACTTTCAACAAGTAAGACTAGCTGTCTTAAAATGATCTAGAAATCAATCAACTTTCAAAAGTCCATCAAAATAGAGCTTATGAATGTTAACTTGTTGATATGGTCTAAGCAACAATGCCAAAGATTAGTGGAACTCAAATCAAGGGATTGATTTGAACCTAGTAAAGTTCTTTAAAGAGTTGTTTGTTTTAATCAAGCATATTGACTCAACCTGTAATTGACCATTTCATTCAAATAAACAAACAAACATTGTTTTTGTTTTTCTTGAATGTGAGTCTTTCTGTGTTTGAAAACAGAAATTTAGGTATGTTGATTATGGAACAAAATAGCCATTAAGTTCCAGCCTTTGAAAGGACTTAAAACAAACTTAGATGACCCTACAATTAATGTAGCATTGCCATGCTTCATTTCCCACTTGTAGGTCATTAGTGTATCCTAGCTTCCATTGTTTGAGTTATTACCGAAGTAAGAACCTCAAGCGGTATATGATACCAAGGAAGTTTGATTGCTAGGTCACTTCTCTTTAAACATAAACTTATAGGTAGAAACGGAATCGTAAATTTGTTCCTCGTTTTCCTATTTCTTGTACCCTTTCTTATAGTCTTAAGAATTGAATTCTTTAGTGTTGACTTTTATACTTTGTTAGACATGTCCAATGTCACCCCAACAAGGTTTTTACCATTTTAATTTATGTTGAATATTCTGTTTCAACTAGATGATCTTACAAGAAGCTTCTAAAGTTCTCTAAGCATCGATCTATTCGAATGTCTAGGGACTAGACTCATTCGAGAATTAAGTGGACAAAGATATTAGGTTGTTAACCATTGGTAAAGCTGAGCGTATTAAACTCAATGCTTTATGATCTCAAAACTACATTGTATTTTGAATTCACAAGCACCAATTGGTTTGCCATTCGATTTTGATATTCGAAAACAACCATAAAAGTCGATATAAGAAACGTACATTTTAAATTGCTCACTTTCTCTCTTTTCCGTGAATCGTTCTTGGATTCACTACCAATCGAGGAAATTTACTGTTACCTTTCTAAAAGGATTTATTGCAGTGCAAGATATTTAATTATAAACAATAATTAAAACATACATTGAAGCATGCAAAGTCTAAACATTTATCATGAATAATAACTTGAAAATTAAAGCAATCATGCAATTTCAACAAGTTATTAGCATTTTATTCGAATTTATTGTTCCGGCAGGTGTGAATAAAATGATTCCAAGATCCTAAAATCATTGAAGAACTAAGCACAGTTTGTCGACTTAATCCTAAAACATCTTAGGTAAGCAAAAGCCTTTTGCTAATAGTCTAGAAACTACTCTTGGTTGATAGGTACGTCTAAGAGCTTATTAGGTAAACCTATCGATTTTGCCACGACATAAAAGGACCCCTTACTTATATCGTTGAGTTTCACCAAAACTAACATGTACTCACAATTATTTGTGTACCTTGCCCCTTTAGGACCAATAAGTAACACCTAGCTGAGCGAAAACTATTACTAGATTGATGTAAAGGATATCCAAGCAAGTGTATATTTTGGCATGGCACCTTATAACTCAATTTTTAAGTTTGGAACTTAAGGCTCTTACTATGTTGGTTAGATTTTAAGTGAACTAAAATCCTTAATCATGCAACATAATCAAGCTTTTGATCTCATGCATTTTAAGACATATTTAAAAGCAATAAATAACTTAAAACATGCATAAGATAAATGTGATCTAGTATGGCCCGACTTCATCTTGAAGCTTTAACTTCAAAGTCCGTCTTGAAAATCTCCGTGGGAGGCACCATTTTCTTCAAATAGGATAAGCTATAACTAATTACAACTATTTGATGGTACGCAGACAATATTTGAATTGAAAAATTACTTTGGTACTTTAGACCAATTACATTCAAATTAATGGTACGCAGACCATATTTTCTATCCTATTTGGGCCATACTAGTCACTTCATAACCTGCAAAACAGTACATATACAATATATACCATTCACCCATTCATTATCATGAATGGCCCACATAGCTGGTTAGTAAAACACATTATGCATCACGTAAATACTTGCAGCAATTAATCAAGGGCACCAATAATCTACCAATTATTCAGTCCTTATTAATTCTAATCAAGTTGTTTTAACCTTAAGGATTTGTAGACCTAATCAAGAGTTTATGACTAAAATACGCTCCCACTTAAACCAATAAATTCATATGCTTTACTAATTTTAAACATAAAAATGTATTTCTAGTCTAACCGGAAACATACAAATTTAATTAAAATTTAAAGCTCATATAAATTTATAATTGAATCCAAAAGTTTAATTTAATTTCAGTCGTGTTTAAATTAATTCATGATTTTAATTTTAGAAAAATAATTAGAATAAATAAAATTTATTATAATTACAATATTCAAAATTAAAATCCAAGAAAATAATTTAAATTATTAATTTTAAAATTAATTAAAATTACGTGAACTGAAATTTTCAAATTAAACATTCAAAACGATCTAATCGTAACGCAAACACCCTACGCATTGCACGCCCATGGGCCGCACGCACACAGCCATCGCTGGCCATGTGCGCGCAGCCCATGCGCTCGTCGCATAGCTGCTGCATCTCCATCGCAAGCCATCGCACGCTGTGGTGCTTGCTGCGCGCGCGCCAGCGCTCGTCGCACGCGAGCCATCGCTCGCAGTGCGCGCGAGCCATCGCTCGCTGGGCGCGCGACATCGCTCGCTGTGCGCGCGAGCTACGCTGGGCGCAGCGCTCGTGGCACGCGAGCTTGCGCTCGCTGCGCGCGAGGCTGCGCGCTCATGCGCGAGGCAGTGCGCGTTGTGGCGCAGCTCGCTTGCTGCCCACACGCGACTGCCTTGGCTCGCCCTTCGCCCATGCCCATTCGTCCATTGCTCGTGGCCCACGACACAAGGCAGGGCTGCTGCCTTGTGCTCGTGCACTACGCCCTTGCTCATTGCATTCGTGCCGCACGGGCGACGAGCTCCCTTGCTCGTCGTCGCATGCCCGCATTATACAACACCCCTTAAGGGTAACACGAAGCGTCCATTGCTTCGTGCGTGCAAGTTTTATGAACGAATCGCATAAAAATTTAAAATTTATATTTAAAATTAATGACAAATTAATAAATAATATTAATTTCATAATTTTAGGGCGAAAAAATCGAAAATTTATTATCCAATTGATTTCCGATTGTTATGGATTCAAGTCTAGGTCATAAAATTTAAAATTTATCATAAATTTACAATTTTTATGGTGGTTTTTAATCATAGGTTTCTAATTAAATTACAATTAATTATGAAAATCAAATTAATTCTAAATTATTCTAATTTTCAACAAATTAATCATAATTACAAATTAGATTGCATAATTAACAAGACTAGGCATTCAAACTTGTTAAACATATGCAGTAGGTCAATCAAAAATCCAAGATTTATCAACAAGAATCGCAAATATTTAATTTAACATCTTAAATTTTCGAAATTTTGCATTCGAAAAACTAAAACCTTCGAAAAGTCATAGTTAGGCTTCGAATTTGAGAATTCTGGGTTCGGCAGAAAAATATTATTTTTGTAAATATTTTAGAATGCCTTTTACATGCGGAATTGACACAAAAATCACTCAATTCGGATGAGTAACGAAGAAACTGCCGAAAAACTGCGTACGTATAATTAAATAAACGCAATTTGCAATTAATTAACAATTACGAAAATTAATCACCCCTTTTAATTCTTGCAAATTTGTAATATTTAACCATGTTCATGCAATTTAGATTATGAAAATAATAAGGGGCTCGTGATACCACTGTTAGGTTATGATACATATGACATTACATAGATCATGCGGAAACAACCATTAACCCAGGACAACATATTATTTACACATAATCATATAGCATAATTTAGATGCATACTCTTTGTTGCGTGCCCTCCCTAGCTGCGCCCGAACCGAACAAGAACAAGTCTTTAGGACTCCAAGTGTCGTCCCTCCGTAGATAGTCCACAGTACGTCCGGATCCGCCTTAAGATTGACCAACTAGAATCGCCCTTAAGGTACTAGAAAATTTCGGCACTTTTATGAGCAAGATGTGTGTTTTAATTTTCTCTCAAAAAACTCACTTTTGAATACTTTGAAACTTTTTATAAATTGTGAGCCCTAGCCTCATATTTATAGGGGTATGGAAAGGGAATCGAAATCCTATTCAGATACAAATTAATTAAACCTAGAATCCTACAAGAACTCTAATTTAATTAATTTATCAAATAGAATTAGGAATTTAATCATTAACCGAACTCTGCATGTTTTAGGAAACGTGCACGAACACAAACACTTGCACACACACGCACGGCTGCCACGATGGGCCCCATGCGTGCGCGCGAGCAGCAGCCCACGCAGCGCCCGCGCGCGCTGCGCGCTGCGCAGCCTGCTGGGCCTGGCCTTGCGCTGGGCCTGGCGTGGCTGTTTGTGCGGCGCGCTTGGCTTGCTGGGCGATGGCCTGGCTTCGTGCTGGGCCTCGTCCGGCAGGCCTCGTCCGATGCTTATTCGTACGATGCGCTTCCGATTAAATTTTCCGATTCC
Source organism: Spinacia oleracea (assembly GCF_020520425.1). Taxonomy (NCBI): domain Eukaryota; kingdom Viridiplantae; phylum Streptophyta; class Magnoliopsida; order Caryophyllales; family Amaranthaceae; genus Spinacia; species Spinacia oleracea. The sequence goes on along the minus strand of NC_079491.1, from coordinate 71,763,353 downwards.
GGAATTCATTTCCGATACGAACAATATTTAATATTTCCGATTCCGGAATTAATTTCCGTTTCGAACAAATATTTAATATTTCCGTTTCCGGAATTATTTTCCGATTCCGGTAATATTTCCGATTCTGACAATATTTCCGTTTCCGGCAATATTTCCGATTCTGGCAATATTTCCATTTCCGATAATATTTTCCGATACGTACCATGTTTCCGTTTCCGGCAACATCTACGACTTGGATAATATTTATATTTCCGATATGATCCATATTTCCGTTTCCGGCAATATCATCGTTTCCGGAGTATTCATTTCTTGCCTGTGACGATCTTAGCTCCCACTGAAACCAAGATCCGTCGGTTCCGAATATTCATAGATGGAGTATTTAATGCCATTAAATACTTGATCCGTTTACGTACTATTTGTGTGACCCTACGGGTTCAGTCAAGAGTAAGCTGTGGATTAATATCATTAATTCCACTTGAACTGAAGCGGCCTCTAGCTAGGCATTCAGCTCACTTGATCTCACTGAATTATTAACTTGTTAATTAATACTGAACCGCATTTATTAGACTTAACATAGAATGCATACTTGGACCAAGGGCATTATTTCCTTCACCGTGGACCAACCGTACTGCGACATATGGCACCTTCCATACCATGTGTCATACACTCTAGATATATTATAAAGCTTGTTACTGGGTTACAAGGTAAGAATGGCTTAAAACAAGAAGAGGCCCAAATACTAACCGGGTCACTGGAACCCTTCACTTTCATATCCGATAAGGACACGTGTCCTCATCTCCAAGGTTAACCAATCAGATAAAACTAGGGTTTTAGGAACAAATCCCAAAAATCCTAGCCTTATAAATAGCTCAGATCCCAAGGAAAAGGGGACAATCAATTCATTCCCACCAACTTTATTTATTTATGTTCTAACTTCTCTCTAAAACACTTTATCTCTCTATCAAATACTTACTTAGGCATCAGTGGGAATATTCCTACGGGAATATTCTTGTTTTGCAGGTTGAACGAAGACTATGCCAGCGCATACCTGATACCTCAGTGGAAAGGGTGACACGTCAGCACCAACAAAAGTTCCCACATCAACAATTACAGATCTTTTGTTGATTAACAATGGAAGAAAAGGAAGTAGATGAAGAGAGATGAATTAAGATGAAATGTCAATTAAAATAACAATTGACGCTAAACATTAGAAGGGAAATCTTCCGAAAAGAATCCCCCATTTGTGTAAAATGCCGCGATTTGCCGAAAATATATCCCTCCTATTTCTCTGTTTCATTCCCCATTTCCCTTTCATTTTTGAGTGGAATTGATGATGTGTTGAAACATTTGGTGATGTACAATATGCCTTGTATACTAGGTGTACATGTAGCCTTTTACCTGAAGTTAACTTCATCACGCAAATATTTACCTAATCATCACGTGTTCCCGTAAATATTAATCAGTTCCTCACTTTTAAGGTACTGAATTCTTAACAATCAGACTCTCTATTTATACGCTCTCTACTTACATAAATAAACTGACCTGAGTATTTGGGGAGTTTCTCTAGAATTTCTAAACCTATAATGGCTATGGACACAAGTGAGTAACAATACATATTATTTAGTACCAATAATAATATTTTAGTATCAATAACACAAATTTGCTTAGAAGTACTAATACAAGTCATTTTGTGTTATTGGTACTAAAATATTATATGTTGGTACTAATTTTTTTGTACTATTGGTATTCACTTGTGTCCATATGGACACAGGCCACTTGAGGCCATGACATCCCCAAGGCATCTCATTGCATTCATTTTGTAGGACCCATGATCACATCATGTCCCTGAACAACATCCCCGTCGCCCACTTAGATGAGCTATATACTTTTTCACTACTTGAATTCTTAGCAAGTTCACATAAACAAGTGTATCGGCGAAAGTTGACCCAACCCACCAATCCGACCCGAACCCAACCCGTTAATAAAGAGTTGTGCCAAAAATTTTCAACTAGTTTAGTTAAATAGGTCGACCCAACCCAACCCATTTATTAAATGGGTTGGATCAGGCTGAGAACTTCAACCCAAAAGCAACCCACATGACCCATTTAATTATTGGTTCACAGGTTGTGTCTGCCAACCCCTCCGCTCAACCCAACCCACTAACCTGTTTAAAATTTTTTAAAAAAATTATTGAAAATATGGAATAATTTGTGGGCTTTATTTGTTTGGGCTTTAGGAAAACCCTAGAACTCACTCAGTCACTCTCATTTTCTCGGTCTTTCCTCTCTCCTCTCTCACTCTCTCTCAGACTTAGAAAACCCTAGTCTCCGTCAGTCTCCTCTCAGTCTCACCGCGCCGCTCGTCGTTTCCACTCATAGTCTCACCGCGTCATTGCGTCGCTCGTAGTCTCCTCTCACATTCTCACCGCGTCGTTGCGCTGCTCGCTCACTCTGATTTAAGTATTTCACTGTGGTATGCACCACCAAAGATACTCTGATTATTGTACTTTCACAAGCAATTAACAATTTAACACCGATAACTTGTCCACATGTAGTACGACCTTTAAACATCTTATCACGAATATACATATTAGGTCCGCATTGAACAAGTATGTAAGAAGATTTTACACATTAATATTTGTTTAGTGATTTAGTTTAGGATTAGTTTTATGTCGGTTTTGGTTATGTATTAAACTTTAGTTTCAGATTTGGTGATGTATTAAGTCTTACTTCGTATATTTTTATTTAGCAGATGGGAGGGAACAACATGTTGTCTAAAAAAAATTTAGTACAAAATATTTAAGTAAATGGGTAAGCAGGTTGACCCGTTTAATTCCAGGTGGGGTTGGGTTGGGTTGAAATTTTCAACCCGTTTAATTAAACAGGTCTAGTTTAGATTGGAAAAATCTCAACCCGTTTATAAACAGGCCAACCTGATTTTGACTCAACCCGGTCCATTACCAGCTCTGTATCAAACTATTCATTTGCATTACCAAAACTTATCCTAGTCTATGTTCATAAGGAGACTCATTGTCCCTTCTATTTTAATGGCGTTTGTTTTTCCAATAACAATTCTCAATTTCTCATATCCGTTTTAATACTGCACTCCTAGAATTCTAGCCTTTTTAGTTTGTTTGTTTACATATCTTAATTTGTTGGAAGTATTCCCTCAAAAAACATTTGTTGGAAGTTAACCTGGAAAAAGGCTTTGTTCGATGGCACCGGGCGGGAGGTCGCTCCATGCGACCGGGCGAATATACTTTGTGGTTATTTTTTGGCTCTCGTGCCCGATTGGGCGGCTTCGCCCCACTGGGTGAATTAAATTTTTTTTGGTAAGTGGCACTCGCGCCCAACTGGGCAAGTTTGCCCGGTCTGACTGGTCAAAGACCAAAAGTCACAGATTGTCTGGTTTTACTTTGCTTTCTCGTGATTCCTTTAGTAACAATCTTTTAGATGATGTTTCAAGTGACTTAATTATTCTGATTATGATGAGTTAGTTGCTTGGTGATCCTCTTGATTAAGGAGGTTACTAAACTCTTCATAATCGTTGTTAATTGATGATAGTCATTGGATTCTTTTAAGTCTTTTAGCTTCCTTGGACTCTTTTGATTTCTCCACTAAATCATATGTAAACAATTCTTTTCTTATGGATGAGTGATTGTTGGTGGTTATTCTTCAGGTTTATGGAGATACATAATCTCTCACTATTATGAGTTATTCTTGTTATTACTCTTGATTGCCATTGGTCACCTTTGATCTTTCGACTTCTTTGAGTGTTAGATTTTTGCACTCATCATTTATATATTCTCTCACTTCTTTGAGCGAAGACATAGAACATCATATCATATGTATTCTTCCTTGTGCTTATGAGTAAACTTCTTGACACCATTGATATAAGATTACTCATATTCCAAACTTTTTCACGCCTTGTTTTTTTTGGGCATAAGTTTATGTTGCTTCATCTCATCACCCAAAATCTCTTTGTGAGTTGAGGGTTGTGTTAAACTTGGGGAACAAATTGGTGAATACAATTGTGCACCCCGTTTGCACCGAATTTTGTTTTCGAGCCAGTAATTTCATTATCACATGCATCAATTTCCTAAACTCATTCTTACTCTTGTTATAGTATTTTGCCTTGAAAATCCCTTATTTACAACATTCTTTTCATTGGTTGTTTACGCTAAAGAGTAAAATGCTATTAGGGTTGTTAGAATGTTAGAGTTTGTTATAGTCATTTGATTTTACTAATGTATTTTTTGAGCTTATCTGAACTTATTAGAGATTAAAAAAAAACTTATTTTAGTTAAAAATTGTAATTTGTTGTCCTTTATTTTCCTTATTTTATTTTATCTAAACTTGTTTGGACTTATTTTAGCTGAAATAAGCGAAAATAAGGTAAGCAAAAATGTAGCCTTAGTCTCAGGAAAAATTGTCTACTCCCTCCATCATTTAAATTTTGAGATTGCTCATTTGCTCCATTTATCATTTTCACCTTAATTATCATAAGAGTTGTAATTGGTGAATATATGTAGATTTGTCTCGAGCATATGATCAAGAAGAAGGGGAATATTTTTCAAATCCTATGATACCTTGTTAAGGTTTACCATTAGAGAATTATTAGAGTAGAGGACTCAAGCCACTTGTATTCAAAATCATTAGTTTTGTATTACACAAAAATAAACCTAGCTTAACTTGGAAGACTCCTTAACATAACGTAATATTCACACAACTATCCAACTAGCTAGCACATTCTACATCAATATCGATCCTAAAAGGGTAGTAAATAAACTAGAGATAAATCATGGGGATCGTGTTAACTAAATAAAAATTGAGCAATATTTTAAGATTAGACCAAAAAAAAATGAAACAATCATTAAAACACAAAGGAGTAGCAGGTGAATAAGGTGATACAAACTCTTAATTAAGGTGGGTGAACAATCTCTATTCTATAAGGGAACTCATGAGGTCATAAATGTAAATGATCTTTTGGTGTCCCTTATGGAATTGACTATAATACCCTTAATGATCATTTAAAAACAAATTGCATTAAATAAAAAAAAAGGAAAAATGAATTTGAGCTGATTAATCAAATGACATAATGACAGGTGAATCAATTAGGAAAGTTATTCAAATTGACAATCTCTCCTATTTTCATATGGGAAGTAATTTAATAGGAACAGAAGTAAAAAAAAACAGTATTTACTAACATTTATTCACGCATGCAATATTTAATAGAGTTAATATCTCAATTTCATATAATAAAAAAAAATCAAAGACAATATCCCAACTTCTTTATTCACGTCAAAATGTATTCTACAATAACAATCAACAGAAGGTTCTTTATTCTATGAAAAGAAAAAAAAAAAAAGTAGTTAAAAGTCATACCAAATTATAATCCGGAAGAACTTGAAATATTTTGCCGAATTTTTACGAGTGAATCATGTAACTTATTTGGTAAACAATTTACAAACACAACAAAATTGAACAAGCATAACCAAAAACACAATTTTTGCATATAATAGTATTGTTTCCCTTGATATGAATTTCGCCTCTTGGTTTTTAGTAAAACTGAATATTAAAAATCATCATTGCATATTGATTTTTTTCCCCTGAGTATACATATAAGAACAACTGGAAATTTACATCAACTAATACATGTAATGTGGAGGAGGATTATGAAATTCATTGTGGAGTGCATGTGATTAGGCAAACACATTGCGAACAATATAAACAATTGAAACCGTGAAACATACTATTTATATTTATTTTCTTAAATGGTATTATGTTGTTGCACTAATTAGATGTAAATTTTTGTTTAAAGAAACTTTGTGAAAAAAATATTTCAGATTATTAGACGTAATAACACAATCTGACATTTTAATTTACTTTCGCACGCATCGCGTGCATATAAGACTATTAAATAAATATGGCAGGTGTAAAGTTGGCTCAAAATACTTAAAAGCTACTCCGATCAAATATAAAATAATTTAGTTTTAGTGATAAGTTTTTTCTCTTAAATAAAAAGTATTCTTTCTAAATCACTCATAATGTATAAAGGTAATTATACTACTCATTTTCCAATTAAAAAATAATCCTTAAAAAAGTTTGCCCATAAAAAATTATTTTATGATATAAAAACTTAATTAAAACATATTAGAAATTACCAAATATTTATTACTCCCTCCGTTCCTAAATAAGTGTCACATTTCCATTTTTGGCGTTCCCTTATAAGTGTCACATTTCTATTTTTGAACATGTACTTTTCCCACTTTTCCATACACTTTTCACACTTTTTCATACATTTTTCCCACTTTTCTATAAATCATAATTACTTTTATTTACACATTTACACTTTTCCACTTTTCAATCCCCACATACACTTTTATTTGTACTTTATTCAATTAAACAATTATCTACTTTATCTTTTCCCCAAAAAAAACATTCTCAATCATTAACTCTTACACACTTTACAACTAGATTTTTGCCCGTGCGATGCACGGATTCTATTAGATTGTTATGTTTAAATAAAAATCCTATCTATATACCACTTTTATATATTAGATTATATTAGTTTTTTTATTTTGCATTGAATTTTATTTTAGATTTTTATTTTATCATGAGAGTGTTTGTTTTTGGATGAAATTGTATATGCGTAATATTAATAATTAATTAATAAAAAATATCTACGTGACACTTAATCATTTCTTTACGTGGCACTCGACTTTTTTAATTCAAAATTAATTTTGAAATCTTATTTTTCATTGGCCGAAACCATTATATTTTTCTACATGGCGCTCTAATATTGGATTAATGTTTGATTTTAAATTGGATTTTATTTATTTTATTTTAGATTATTGTTTGATTTTGGATGAATTTTATTTTAGATTTATTTTTTAATTATTAGAGTGTTTGATTTTAGATGGAGTTTTATATATTAGTAATTAATTAATTAATTAAAATACCTACGTGGCATCTAATTAATTATCCACGTGGAAATCGATTATTTTTTAATTATTATAGTGTTTGATTTTCGACGGAGTTGTATATATTAATAATTAATTAATTAAAATATCTACATGACACCTAATTAATTATCTACGTGGCACTTGATTTTTTTAATTCAAAAAGAAATTAGAAATCTTATTTTTCATTGGTCGAAACCATTAGTAATCCTAGGTGGCGCTCTAATCTTTCAGCAAATATGTCTCCTTTATATATGTATATTAGATTTTATTAATTACCGTGCTCAAACCCAAATGTGACACTTATTTAGGAACGGAGGGAGTAATATTTATCTCGATGCACCACAAAAAAAAAAGTCTAGGCGATGGAGATCCTTTGCCTATAAGTTGTTGCAATGTACACTTGGGAAGGTTGGAGTTGAATAACATTTCTTTTTAAGGCGCTGGTGATTTGATGGGCAAACTATCTTCGTTTTTTTTTGTTTTTTTATTTTAATATTTGGAGTGCTTAATTTTTTATACTTCTTAATTGTAGTTTAATCTAACCTCCAAGCTAGGAAAAAAGAAATGTTTAAGAGTGTCACATTCATTTACTTGTCCTTTTCGTGTACTCTATGCCCATCATACTTTAGCGTCGGTGGCGAGGAGATTAATTGGAATTAGACCATCATTAGGATGATGAAAGTCGATCATAGGAAAAACTAGATTTTAGCACGTGCGATGCACGGATTCTATTAAATTATTATGTTTAAATAAAAATCCTATGTATATACTATTTTTATATATTAGATTAGATTAGTTTTTGATTTTGCATTGAATTTCATTTTAGATTTTTTTTTATTATGAAAGTGTTTGTTTTTGGATGAAATTGTATATGCGTAATATAAATAAATAATTAATAAAAAATATTTACGTGAAAGTTAATCATTTCTTTACGTGGCACTCAACTTTTTTAATTCAAAATTAATTTTAAAATCTTATTTTTCGTTGGCGGAAACCATTAGATTTTTCTATGCAGCGCTCTAATATTGGATTAATGTTTGATTTAAATTGAATTTTATTTATTTTATTTTAGATTATTGTTTGATTTTAAATTGAATTTTATTTATTTTATTTTAGATTATTGTTTAATTTTGGATGAATTTTATTTAGATTTTTTTTAATTATATATTAGAGTGTTTTATTTTAGACGGAGTTGTATATATTAGTAATTAATTAATTAAAAAATATCTACGTGGCACCTAATTAATTATCTACGTGGAAATCGATTATTTTTAAATTATTAGGGAAACCATTAGATTTTTCTATGTGGCGCTCTAATATTGGATTAATGTTTGATTTTAAATTGAATTTTATTTATTTTATTTTAGATTATTGTTTGATTTTAAATTGAATTTTATTTATTTTATTTTAGATTATTTTTTAATTTTGGATGAATTTTATTTAGATTTATTTTTTAATTATTAGAGTGTTTGATTTTAGACGGAGTTGTATATATAAGTAATTAATTAATTAAAAAATATCTACGTGGCACCTAATTAATTGTCTACGTGGAAATTGATTATTTTTAAATTATTATAGTGTTTGATTTTCGATGGAGTTGTATATATTACTCCCTCCATTTCTTTTTGATGTATCCATTTGGAATCTGGTTTGATTTTTAAGAAAATTGGAATATTGGTTTGTATGGGTATAAGTGTAATGATTGGGTGTAAGAAATTATAATAAATAAAAGAGTGAGAAAATAATAAAGAAATAAGGTAAGAGAGAGGAGTGATAATGATGGGTGATAAAGGAGGTGAGAGAGTGGGTATATGGGGAAGGGGAAAGAATTAAATATTATGGGTGGGGAAAATTAGGTGGGAATATGGGTAGAATCTTTAGGTATTTTGGTAATTAGATAGAAATGTAAGGGTATTTTAGGATAAAATGTATGTCCAAAAATAGAATAGATTCTAAATGGATACAACAATATGAAACGCTTAAAATGGAAACGGATACAACAAAAAGAAACGGAGGGAGTAGTAATTAATTAATTAAAATATCTACGTGGCACCTAATTAATTATCTATGTGTCACTTGATTTTTTAAATTCAAAAAGAAATTAGAAATATTATTTTTTCATTAATTGGCCGAAACCATTAGTAATCCTAGGTGGCGCTCTAATATTTCAGCAAATATTCCTCCATTGGCCGAAACCATTAGATTTTTCTACGTGGCGCTCTAATATTGGATTAATATTTGATTTTAAATTGAATTTTATTTATTTTATTTTAGATTATTTTTTGATTTTGGATGAATTTTATTTTAGATTTATTTTTTAATTATTAGAGTGTTTGATTTTAGATTGAGTTGTATATATTAGTAATTAATTTATTAATTAAAATATTTATGTAGCACCTAATTAATTATTTACGTGGCAATCGATTATTTTTTAATTATTAGAGTGTTTGATTTTCGATGGAGTTGTATATATTAATAATTAATTAATTAAAATATCTACGTGGAACTTGATTTTTTTAATTCAAAAAGAAATTTGAAATCTTATTTTTCATTGGCCGAAACCATTAGTAATCCTAGTTGGCGTTCTAATCCATGCTCATTTTGTTACGATTGGCTTAAGAATTGGAGCTAGTTATATATCATGCATATCGAAACTATTGTGTTGTCATAATACTCTTGATAGTATGAGTTTCTTCCTGTTAAGCTTTGTTGGCAGCCAAAGTTCATGAGGGCTTTTCTTATGGGGTTGTTGCTTGGGTCATTAGTGGCTCGATCTTTTTATGTAATATGTATCCGTACGTGAGGGATGTGTGTTTTGCTATGCGAGATACGACCGATACTGGTTTGGTGTGGACATGTGCATATTTATGTCCAATTTTGGTCATGTTTGTGTTATATGCATTTGGTTGTGCTTGTCACGCTGTCTTCTAATATGTGAATTATATCGAGGTTTAGTTTGGAGTTTAAGGCCAAATGAGTTCCTTGAATTATTTTTAATTTTTTTTTTCATGCTCTTCGTATGTATGGATGAACTTGTCTTAGTTGTTTTATTCAAGTGTCTTTTAACCATCATTTATTATTACTCCGTGTTGCTTTTTGCTTATTACTTTAATTGGGTCATAATTTAATCAACTCTTTTGAAATTATTATATTTTGATCTTGTGAGACAACGATAATTATTCTTAGGGAGGACATGGTACCACATTTCTAATGAGCGAGTGAGTCGCTTATTCGAATTTATTTGTATTGACTAAGGTTGCTCCAAATTTCCAATGCTAGGTTTTCTTATATGATTTCTTGAATTTATCTATTTATTCGATTTAATTGTTTTTTAGAGGCTAAGAAATCCATAGGGAAGTCATGGTCTCCGGAGATGAGCACGCCATGCCCGGATAGCATGGTCCAATGGATACGTTATTCTCGGGTGGCATGATCCGAAGTCCGTTTGGTTAGAGTTGTCGTTCAAACTCTTGAATTTACCCTCGGACGGCATGGTCCAATGGGTTTACTCGTTGGTGGCATGATACATGAGTTAGGTTTGAGAGTGTGGCCATACTTAGACTTGGACGTTATGGTCCGAAGGGCGTATCCCTAAGTTTACTCCATTATTCGCATTACGAATTTACGAGCGCTTGTTGTTACCTCTACTTAATGTGCTTATTTTTAGACTAGTTTAACTATTTATTCTTATGAATAGGTAATTTTCTATTTTCATGATATTTAACTCCATGATTCTAGGTATGAATATCTTACAAGTTATGTTATTGTGAGTATATGCATTTGTCCTTGTTTACTATTTGTCTATTGTCCTGTTTATTTTGTTCTATGATTCCTATTGATTATATTTGTTTGGTTAACCTTGGACTGAGAGAGCTGCTAGTTGCTCCCCACTGATTGTGGATTGTTGTTCAATATTTCAGGTGAATGATGTTAGGCTTTCTTTGGATTTTGGGCTCGGATTGTGATGCGAGTTTAAATGAATTAGGAACTCTAGTTATATAGTTTTATTTAAATTCCTTATTTCTTTTAAATATTCACATAGTTAAACCATTTGATTTGATAGTGACATTCCCAGAAGACGGTGTTTCCGCCATCGTCCTGTTTAATAAAGAATTTTATTTCTTATATTTATATAGTTAAATTTATGGGTTGTTACAGTTGCTGCGTGTAACTCCGTATCCGCTCCTATGGTCTTACGGCCAATATTCGTCGTATAGTACGTGATGATCTAATGTCTTACAATACGACAATTCGTGCGGCCAAACCCACAATATACGCGATACGATTTACGATTCTGATCGTTTTCCCGATCTAATTTCCGATTAGACATTAAATGAATTTCTGATTCATTTAATCTGGCATTCCGTTATATGCCATTGGTGTGAACTTGTAGGTTAAGTTAAGAGTAAGTTGTGAGCCTAACAAGGATTAGAAATCACTAATCGGAAGCAATGATCCATCAAGTTGTTTCAATCACTTAATCTTATTGAATTAATTATTCCGTACGTAATTAATATGAAACTTAGTATTGAACCAATAAGCCTTGAATGAAGGACAAACTTCCTTCAAGAGGTGGCCTCAAGCAGTGAAAAATACAGGATTAAATTTTGCGCACCGTGGGTCATCGTTATCCACAACCCCATATGAACTAATAACTAATGCTTGAATATAAAAAAAAATTGGACGGAGAACTTCGTAAAAGAGTTTCATCCGTACAAAAGTATAAATATTTCTACTCCCTCCGTCTCATATTTATAGTTTTGTTTGATTAAAAATATGAGTTTTTTAAAAAAATGGATATAGAATATGAAAAAGTGGAATTAAGTACAATTAATGATTGAGTTGCATGAAAAAATGGAATAAAGTACATTGGAAAAGGAATATAGTACATAGAAAAGTGGAATATAGAACATGTGTGGAGTTTTTAATGAACATTTAATTAATATACATGAGAAAGTGGGGACTTTATTGGCTAAAATTTGAAACAGGACTATAATTTTAGGACACCCGATTTAAAAAACATGACTATAATTTTCGAACGGAGGGGTATTATGAAGTACAAATAAATACTCCATCATCCCTTATTATTTGCCCCATTCATCAAGAACGATTTATATTAGGTTTGGTGGAGTTGAGGAAAACGAAAGCTGATTTACAAAATATATTTGAATAAAATCTGGGTCTCATGTCTATTTTTAGTAATAGTACAATCTTTGGAAAAGGAAAATAATGTCAAATGAGGCAAATAAACAGGGACGTGAAAGTAATTATGAAATTTTTTTAAAAAAATCATGAAAAATATTAAATAGTTGCAAATAGTTGAGAATTTTAATACGAGTAGTGTAAGGTCGTTATAATAATTGTACAAAATCATTAACCATGTACATACCATATTTTTCGTAAATAAATTTTATATGAAGTATATATAAAATGTATTATAGATATGTTGAGGATAGATTTGCTAACAAAAAGTCACGTACCTGCTTTTTACCATCATTAACTTCAATGGTTGTAGCTGTGTACTTGCTTTATTTGCAAAATTGTTAACCTAGTAGCTTAACTATTGGGAGTTATTTTGATAAATTAGATTGACCAAGCAAAGTAGCTTTCGCAAGCTATTATAATTTGCTTGGAAAAAAAACTATCCAGTTAGGAGGTGAGTTATAATTAAAGTAAAAGAATAATTAATGTAAAAGTGGAATCTAGCTATAAATAGCAAGCTAGCTTGCCATTGAGTTATAACGACGGATTTTTCATGAAATGCCCCTGAGATTTGCAATAATGCCCCAAATACCCCTGCGCGTTTCAAAATTCATAGAATACCCCTATTTAAACTTAAAGTGCACCAAATACCCTTGGATTTAACGGCCGTTAGTACTCCGTTAGTGTTAATTTACGTTTATGCCCTTATTCACTCAATATTCTACATTTTAACTTTAAAAAAAAAAATCTAATTTCTTCTCTCTCCTCTCATCTCCTCTGTTGTTTCTGACCCTTCTTAAATACTCGCCCCTTCTTCTTCTTCTTCTTCTTCTTCTTCTTCTTCTTCTTCTTCTTCATCGTTTCTATTCTCTCGCCACCGTCCTCTCCTTCCTTCGCTGCTACCGCGCTTAGTCCTCTCCTCTCAATGAATTTCTCCGATAAAATGGATTCTCCGGACGTCCTCTCCTCTCGCCGCCAACCTTCAACCTTCGTCGGCGAAAATGGTGGATTCGCCGGACTTTCCACCACCAAATTACCGGAAGAAACATCTTGTATTTCTGGGTAATTTGAGGTGAATTAATTCCTAAATTAATCCTAATTAACACCTAATGAACCCTAATGAACTCTAAATCCCCTCTCTCCCCTCACCGTCCTCTCTCCTCTCAATCTCACATCTCTTTTTCCTGGGTATCAAAATGGTAAACCAACCACAATTTTTCCTTCTTCAAACCATCTTCATCAAACATCAATTGCTAACTCAAATCCCCAAATAACCGAATCCAAATTTTTGAGTGATTGAAATCGTGAATTGAAGTTTGATGAAGAAGGGGAGGTTTAAGACGATGACGAATGGTTATGATGATACTGCGGCGGCGGTACTGAGTAATAAATTGAAGATGAAATTGAAGATGCCGATGATGAAGACAATGTAGGGGAATACAATCAAACATAATAACATGTGCGGAAACAATCCCCAAAGCCAAGAAACGTGTATAAAGCACAGATTAAGCATACTTACATTCGAAGCGTATTTCCCTAGTAACCTGTCAACGAACACGAACTTAGAACTCCAATTGTTGTTCCTCTACTTGGTTCACCGACACGATCAGATCCGTCTTGATAACCGTAGCTTAGACAATCAACCAAGAGTTTTTGCTTTTTGGGAAGAACTAACTTTTGGAGGCACAGAGAGAATTAGGGTTCTCTGAGTGTCTAGGGTTAGAGAGTGATTAGTTGTCTGGAAAACATGAGTGTACAGGTTATTAGAATAACCTAGCAAACCAGCCGGCCAAGCCAAAAGGCCATGACCGGCCAGCAAGCCCACACGGTAATCGACAAGCAAGCACGCAGCCAGCTGGGCCATGGGCCGCGCACTGCTGCTGCTGCGTTGTCGCCTTTGGCCCGCGCGCACACGCAACCGCTTGGCTTTGGGCCAGCGCTGATGTGCTATGTTGCTACGCACCATGCGCCCATGGGCCTCGAATGCTTCGTGCATTCGGCTCGTAGGCCGCTCTTCGTATTGCGCTAAAATTGTCTTTCAATAATTTATTTATCGTGTCGTACTTGACGATCCAACGTCGTACGATACGATTATTCGTTTCGCCTAGCTTACGAATATACGCAACACGATATACGATTCCGATGCAAGGTCGTATCGTATAATACGTTTTCCAAAACTAATTCCCGGAAAGCTATTAAATGAATTTCCGATTCATTTAATCCGGTGATATGTTATGTGCCATTGGTGTGACCTTGTAGATTCAGTCAAGAGTAAGTTGTGAGCTTAATATTCATTAGAACTCACTGATCGGAAGCATTGCTCCAACTAGCTGTTCCGATCACTTGATCTCACTGAATTAATTATTCGCAATTAATATGAACTTTGGTATTAGACTTAACGCACCTTGGGTGAAGGAATTTTTCCTATCTTTCTTTCAACCTTTCAAATATCGATTTCCTTTCTTTCAACGAGCTCTCGAAGTATATGAAATCGCCGCAGTACGTGCTTGGACTTCTGGTGGCTCCTAGGCTCCTTTGCCTGGGAAATGGCTCCGCTATTGTCGCAATACAAAGCCACTGTTCCTTTAATGGAGGGGACAACCCCAAGTTCTTCGATGAACTTCCGAATCCAAACAGCTTCCTTTGCTGCTTCTGAGGCAGCAATGTACTCGGTTTCAGTTGTAGAATCCGCAATAGTGATTTGCTTATCACTTTTCAAGCTTACTGCTCCGCCGTTGAGGCAGAACACAAACCCAGACTGTGATCTGAAATCATCTCTGTCGGTTTGAAAGCTTGCGTCCGTATAGCCCTTAACAATGAACTCATCTGTACCACCATAAAGCAGAAACTGATCCTTAGTCCTTTTCAGGTACTTTAGGATATTCTTGGCAGCAGTCCAATGTGCCTCACCTGGTTCTGACTGGTACCTGCTCGTTGCACTGAGTGCGAACGAAACATCCGGCCTTGTACAAATCATAGCATACATGATGGATCCAATAGCCGAAGCGTATGGAATTCCACTCATCTTTCTACGCTCATCAGATGTTCTAGGACACTGATTCTTGCTTAGATATGTGCCATGTGACATGGGTAGATGCCCTCTTGGCTTCTATCATATTGAACCTAGCTAGCACTTTGTCAATGTAAGTGCTCTGGCTTAGTCCAATCATCCTCTTAGATCTATCCCTATAGATCTTGATGCCCAATATGTACTGTGCCTCTCCTAAGTCCTTCATTGAGAAACACTTTCCAAGCCAAGTCTTTACAGACTCCAACGTAGGAATGTCGTTTCCAACAAGCAGTATGTCGTCAACATACAAGACTAGGAATGCAATTTTTCTCCCACTGACCTTCTTGTATACACAAGATTCGTCCTGATTCTTGATGAAGCCAAACTTATATATTGACTGCTTCATCAAATCGTTTATTCTAACTCCTTGATGCCTGCTTTAGTCCGTAAATGGACTTCTTAAGCTTGCATACCTTTCCTTGGTTCTTTTGATTGACAAAACCCTCCGTCTGCGTCATAAACACAGTCTCTTCAAGAACACCATTCAAGAAGGCAGTTTTGACATCCATTTTCCATATTTCATAGTCATGAAAAGCGGCAATCGCAAGGATTATCCGAATAGACTTAAGCATCGCGACTAGAAAAAAGGTTTCATCGTAGTCAACGCCGTGAACTTGCCTGTAACCTTTTGCTACCAATCTAGCCTTGTATATGTATAAAATTCTATCTTTGTCTTTCTTCAATTTGAAGACCCATTTGCATCCGATAGGTGTAAACCCATCCGGCAAATCTACCAAATCCCAGACTTGATTTTCAGACATGGAGTCTATCTCAGATTTCATGGCCTCTAACCATTTAGTGGAGCTTGGGCTCGTCATAGCTTGCTTGTAAGTCATAGGTTCATCACTATCCAATATGAGAACGTCTAAGTTTTCAGTCAAGAGGACGCTTGTCCATCTGTCCGGCTGAAATATAGTTCTACTTGACTTACGAGGGGCAACAACGTTTTAAGGAACTACTCCCACTGGCTCTTCTAAAGACCTTGGAGGTTCATCAACCTGAACTTCTTCTAAAGAGTTCTTAGTTCGTTGTTCGTCTCGAATCTCTTCGTGGTCTATTATTCTCCCACTTGTCAATTTGGAAATATGATTTCTTTCCAAAAAGACACCGTCACGAGCAACAAATACCTTGTTGTCTAACTTGTTGTAGAAATAATACCCCTTTGTTTCTTTTGGATACCCAACCAAGAAACATTTGTCAGATTTTGGTTTGAGCTTGTCCGAAATTAATCGCTTGACATATGTCTCGCAACCCCAAATCTTCAGAAAAGACAACTTTGGAAGTTTCCTAGTCCATAATTCGTATGGAGTCTTTTCAACAGCTTTTGACGGAGCGCGATTCAGTGTGAGTGCTGCAGTTTGCAACACATGTTGTTAAACTATAGGAAATGTGGAGAAAGGCTTGGTTTGTATTTCATAGCAACAGCAAAATATATATACAGTTACAAGGAAAAGTAACCGCTCAATTGGAATTTGGAATCCAAGAGCCTATACATAATTATACATAAATATCACATAAATATCATATTGATATCACATTAATATTTGTAACTCTCAATACTACCCCTCAAGTTGGAGCATGTAAATCAATAATGCCCAACTTGCGTAATAAATAGTAGAATTGTTGTCGACCCAAAGCCTTAGTCAAAATATCTGCCAATTGATTCCCCGTGGGTGAAGGAAATAATGCCCTTGG
The DNA here is from genome assembly GCF_020520425.1 of Spinacia oleracea. NCBI lineage: Eukaryota > Viridiplantae > Streptophyta > Magnoliopsida > Caryophyllales > Amaranthaceae > Spinacia > Spinacia oleracea. Next base: position 71,746,422 of record NC_079491.1, on the reverse strand, counting down.
TCCAAGTATGCATTCTATGTTAAGTCTAATAAGTGCGGTTCAGTATTAATTAACAAGTTCATAAATTCAGTGAGATCAAGTGAGCTGAATGCCTATCTAGAGGCCGCTTCAGTTCAAGTGGAATTAATGATATTAATCCACAGCTTACTCTTGACTGAACCCGTAGGGTCACACAAATAGTACGTAAACGGATCAAGTATTTAATGGCATTAAATACTCCATCTATGGATATTCGGAATCGACGGATCTTGGTTTCAGTGGGAGCTGAGATCGTCACAGGCAAGAAATGAATACTCCGGAAACGATGATATTGCCGGAAACGGAAATATGGATCGTATCGGAAATATAAATATTATCCAAGTCGTAGATGTTGCCGGAAACGGAAACATGGTACGTATCGGAAAATATTATCGGAAATGGAAATATTGTCGGAATCGGAAATATTGCCGGAATCGGAAATATTGTCAGAATCGGAAATATTATCGGAATCGGAAAATAATTCCGGAAACGGAAATATTAAATATTTGTTCGAAACGGAAATTAATTCCGGAATCGAAAATATTAAATATTGTTCGTATCGGAAATGAATTCCGGAACCGGGAATTTAATCGGAAGCGTATCGTACGAATAAGCATCGGACGAGGCCTGCCGGACGAGGGCCCAGCATGAAGCCAGGCCATCGCCCAGCAAGCCAAGCACGCCACACGAACAGCCAAGGCCACGCCAGGCCTAGCGCAAGGCCAGGCCCAGCAGGCCATGGCAGCGCGCGCAGCGCGCGCATCAATGGGTTGCGAGCATTGCTGCAGCTCGCGTGGGCCGAGCGGCCGTGTGGGCTGTGCGCGGGCATAGCCTACACGCTTGCGGGTCATGCTCGTGTAGAGTTTGTGTTCACATACGAAACCTAAAGAGTATAGGATTTGTTTAATGATTAAAATTCCTAATCCTAAAAGATAAATTAATTAAATAAAGAATTCTACTAGGATTCTAATTTAATTAATTCGTATCCTAGTAGGATTCGATTACTTATTCCATGGTCTATAAATATGAATTAAGGGCTCATAATTTATATAGAGTATTCAAGTATTCAAAGTGATTTTTGAGAGCAAAAATTCAGTCATATAATTGCCTACAATAGCCGAAAATTCTAAGTACCTTAAGGGCGATCCTAGTTGGTCAAGCTTAAGGCGGATCCGGACGTGCTGTGGACTATCTACGGAGGGACGACATTTGGAGTCCTAAAGACTTGTTCTTGTTCAGTTCGGGCGCAGCTAGGGAAGGCACGCAACAAAGTGTATGCATCTAAACTATGCTAAATGATTATGTGTAAATAATATGCTTTCCTGGCTTTATGGTTTTTCCGCATGATTTATGTTTTGTCATATGAATCATAACCTAACAGTGGTATCACGAGCTTCTTATTATTTTCATAATCTAAATTGCATGAACATGGTTAAATATTACAAATTTGCAAGAATTAAAAAGGGGTGATTAATTTTCGTAATTGTTAATTAATTGCAAATTGCGTTTATTTAATTATACGTACGCAGTTTTTCGGCAGTTTCTTCGTTACTCATCCAAATCGAGTGATTTTTGTGTCAATTCCGCATGTAAAAGGCATTCTAAAATTTTGACAAAATTAGTATTTTTCGGCCGAACCCAGAATTCTCAAATTCGAAGCCTAACTATGACTTTTCGGAGGTTTTAGTTTTTCCAATGCAAAATTTCGTAAATTTAAGATGTTAAATTAAATATTTGCGATTCTTGTTGATAAATCTTGATTTTTTGATTGACCTACTGTATATGTTTAACAAGTTTGAATGTCTAGCCTTGTTAATTATGCAATCTAATTTGTAATTATGATTAATTTGTTGAAAATTGGAATAATTTAGAATTAATTTGATTTTCATAATTAGTTATAATTTAATTAGATACCTATGATTAAAAACCACCATAAAAATTGTAAATTTGTGTTAAATTTTAAATTTTTATGACCTAGACTTGAATCCATGTTAATCGGAAATCAATTAAATAATAAATTTTCGATTTTTTCGCCCTAAAATTATGAAATTAATATTATTTATTAATTTGTCATTAATTTTGAATATAAATTTTTAATTTTTATGCGACTCGCTCATATAACTTGCACGCATAAAGCAATGGACGCTACGTGTTACCCTTAAGGGGTGTTGTATAGTGCGGGCATGCGACGACGAGCAAGGGAGCTCGTCGCCCATGCAGTACGAATGCAGCGAGCAAGGGCATGGTGCACGAGCACAAGGCAGTAGCCCTGCCTTGTGTCGTGGGCTGTGAGCAATGGGCGCATGGGCAGGGGCGAGAGCAAGGCACGAGCAGTCGCGTGTGGGCAGCAAGCGTGCTGCGCCACAGCGCGCACTGCCTCGCGCAAGCATGCGGAGCCTCGCGCGCAGCAAGCGCAAGCTCGCGTGCCACGAGCGCTACGCACAACGTCGGTGGCTCGCGCGCAGCGAGCGCCAGCTCGCATACTGCTGCCTCGTGCGATGAGCGCAAGCTCGCGTACGGGAAAGGCAGGCGCGCAGTGAGCGATGGCTCGCATAAATTGAGCGCTGGGGCGCGCAGCGAGCGATGGCTCGCGTACATCGAGCGCTGGCGCGCGCAGCGAGAACCAGCTCGCGTGTTCGATTGATGCCTTGCGATGGTGAGCAGCAGCGATGCGACGCAGCGCATGGGCTGCGCGCACATGGCCAGCGATGGCTGTGTGCGTGTGGCCCATGGGCGTGCGTTGCGTGGGATTGTTGCGTTGCGATTAGATCGTTTTGAAATTTTAATTTGAAATTTTCAGTTTACGTAATTTTAATTAATTTTAAAATTAATAATTTAAATTATTTTCTTGGATTTTAATTTTGAATACTGTAATTATAATAAATTTTATTTATTCTAATTATTTTACTAAAATTAAAATCATGAATTAATTTAAATACGACTGAAATTAAATTAAACTTTTTGGATTCAATTTTAATTAAATTTGTATGTTTCCGGTTAGACTAGAAATACATTTTTATGTTTAAAATTAGTAAAGCATATGAATTTATTGGTTTAAGTGGGAGCATTTTTAGTCATAAACTTTTGATTAGGTCTACAAATCCTTAAGGTTAAAACAACTTGATTAGAATTAATAAGGACTGAATAATTTGTAGATTATTGGTGCCCTTGATTAATTGCTGCAAATGTTTATGCGATGCATAATGTGTTTTACTAACCAGCTATGTGGGCCATTCATGATAATGAATGGGTGAATGGTATATATTGTATATGTACTTTTTTGCAGGTTATGAAGTGACTAGTATGGCCCAAATAGGATAGAAAATATGGTCTGCGTACCATTAATTTGAATGTAATTGGTCTAAAGTACCAAAGTTGTTTTTCAATTCAAATATGGTCTGCGTGCCATCAAATAGTTGTAATTAGTTTTAATTATAGCTTATCCTATTTGAAGAAAATGGTGCCTCCCACGGAGATTTTCAAGACGGGCTTTGAAGTTAAAACTTCAAGATGAAGTCGGGCCATACTAGATCACATTTATCTTATGCATGCTTTAAGTTATTTATTGCTTTAAATATGTCTTAAATATGCATGAGATCAAAGCTTGATTATGTTGCATGATTAAGGATTTTAGTTCACTTAAAATCTAACCAATATAGTAAGAGCCTTAAGTTCCAAACTTAAAAATTGAGTTAAAAGGTGCCATGCCAAAATATACACTTGCTTGGATATCCTTTACATCAATCTAGTAATAGTTTTCGCTCAGCGAGGTGTTACTTATTGGTCCTAAAGGGGCAAGGTACACAAATAATTGTGAGTACATGTTAGTTTTGGTGAAACTCAACGATATAAGTAAGGAGTCCTTTTATGTCGTGGCAAAATCGATAGGTTTACCTAATAAGTTCTTAGACGTACCTATCAACCAAGAATAGTTTCTAGACTATTAGCAAAAGGCTTTTGCTTACCTAAAATGTTTTAGGATTAAGTCGACAAACTGTGCTTAATTCTTCAATGGTTTTAGGATCTTGGAGTCATTTTATTCACACCTGCCGGAACAATAAATTCGAATAAAATGCTAATAACTTGTTTAAATTGCATGATTGCTTTTCAAGTTATTACTCATGATAAATGTTTAGACTTTGCATGCTTCAATGTATGTTTTAATTATTGTTTATAATTAAATATCTTGCACTGCAGTAAATCCTTTTAGAAAGGTAACAGCAAATTTCCTCGATTGGTAGTGAATCCAAGAACGATTCACGGAAATGAGAGAAAATGAGCAATTTAAAATGTACGTTTCTTTTCGCGACTTTTATGGTTGTTTTCGAATATCAAAATCGAATGGCAAACCAATTGGTGCTTGTGAATTCAAAATACAATGTAGTTTTGAGATCATAAAGCATTGAGTTTAAACGCTCAGCTTTACCAATGGTTAACAACCTAAAATCTTTTTTCCATTTAATTCTCGAATGAGTCTAGTCCCTAGACATTCGAATAGATCGATGCTTAGAGAACTTTAGAAGCTTCTGGTAAGATCATCTAGTTGAAACAAAATATTCAACATAAATTAAAATGGTAAAGAACCTTGTTGGTGACATTGGACATGTCTAACAAAGTATAAAAGTCAACACTAAAGAATTCAATTCTTAAGACTATAAGAAAGGGTACAAGAAATAGGAAAACAAGGAACAAATGAAAGGAGTTTACGATTCCGTTTCTACCTATAAGTTTATGTTTAAAGAAAAGTGACCTAGCAATCAAACTTCCTTGGTATCATATACCGCTTGAGGTTCTTACTTCGGTAATAACTCAAACTATGGAAGCTAGGCTACACTAATGACCTACAAGTGGGAAATGAAGCATGGCAATGCTACATTAGCTGTAGGGTCATATAGTTTGTTTTAAGTCCTTTCAAAGGCCGGAACTTAATGGCTATTTTGTTCCATAATCAGCATACCTAAATTTCTGCTTCAAACACAGAAAGACTCGCATTCAAGAAAAACAAATGTTTGTTTGTTTATTTGAATGAAATGGTCATTTACGGGATGAGTCAATATGCTTGATTAAAACAAACAACTCTTTAACAATAAAAACTTTACTAGGTTCAAATCAACCCCTTGATTTGAGTTCCACTAGTGTTTGGCACTGTTGCTTAGACCATATCAACAAGTTAACATTCAAAAGCTCTATTTTGATAGACTTTTGAAAGTTGATTGATTTCTAGATCAATTTAAGACAACTAGTCTTACTTGTTGAAAGTAATAAAGAATATGAACTATTGTTAGAACGCCTAGACGATAGAGTTCAAAGCTAAAGAAAGGTTTTATGACTTTATTGTTTCACATGGATTTGAGTGAATATAGGTTTATGTGATATAAGTTGAATCTGTTTAGCTAGTTCAAAGATTCAGAAGTATAAAATCCACTTGGCAAGAAATCATAAAGATCTAGGTTAGATCATGTTGATGATTACTTGAGACCAAATATGATCATCAATGATTGTGTGTTGTAATTTCACAATCTAGGTCCATAAGATATGGCATATCTTAGTTGGAATAATCGAAGTCAATTAGTACTTGATTCGATCAATGATGGATCATAAAGACTTTTCCTATAATTTCTAAAACAAAATGCTCAACTACCACCAAACTAAACCAAATTCGTCAAAGCTATTGAAAAGTAATTTCAGAATAACTTTTCATAAAATATATCTAGAGAGTTGCTAAACTCAGTGGGAGCTTAATGTTTTTTATTCAACAAACTAAGGCCCAAGTATAGATATACGTTTCATTGTGATTTATTCAAATGAGACACAAGGGTATTGTTTCTACCACGAATTTTTGAGAACATAATGTTTGTTTGCTCGAAATGATGTCCTTTTGGAGATTCGTTTCCAAAATGACAAGTGGGAGAAAATAGACCTCGAAAGTCTTCGAGTCGAACAACAAACATAGACGGATATTCCGGAGGCTTTTCGAAGTTCTTTAGAAAATCCGAACACGTATTCTTTAAGGACTTTAGAAGTGGCTTTAAAGAATAGACATCTCTTAGAAGACTTTACAAGTGCTTCAAGGAGAACAGAGTATTCAAAGGACTTTCAAGTGGCTATTGATATTCTATTATTTGATGTTCTATACCCAAGTAGGCATAGAATTCAAGTCACTGAAACTATGAGATTCTTCTATTAGATAGTGAAGAAACATAGAGATCAGGTCAATGAAACTATGAGATTCTTCTATTAGATAGTGAAGAAACCTACAACCTGCAGTCAAACTATTATCATATAGATTAATGAGTTTGTGACTTGTAAGAAAGCTATGACGAAATATAGATTCCCTAAAATGGTTAGAGGCCATATATAGACTCAAATGTTTTAGATGGTTAAAGGCCATAAAACATAACAAAATTGAAATTTTGTTGATTTGCAAGAATAGTTTCACACCTATTGGTTGCAAGTTTGTTTTAAGGATAAAAACCATCAAACATGGAATTGTGTTCACACACAAAGCTAGATTAGTTGCTAAAGGTTACAAGCAAATTCATGGCATGGATTGTGTTGAAACCTCATGCATAATCGTAATGCTCAAGTCTATAACTCAAGCAATGATTGCATATTGGTACATATGACAATTGGATGACAAAACGTATTCCTCAATCAAATGTTGGAAGAAAACTATGTACATGGCATGTCATAGGATTTGTGGATCCAAATAAATGCTTGAAAAGGAATGCTAGCTTATCCGAAATGGAAACATGGTACGTATAAAATATTACCGGAAATGGAAATATTGCCGGAATCAGAAATATTGCCGGAAACGGAAATATTGTCAGAATCGGAAATATTATCGGAATCGGAAAATAATTCCGGAAATGGAAATATTAAATATTTGTTCGAAACGGAAATTAATTCCGGAATCGGAAATATTAAATATTGTTCGTATCGGAAATGAATTCCGGAACCGGGAATTTAATCGGAAGCGTATCGTACGAATAAGCATCGGACGAGGCCTGCCGGACGAGGGCCCAGCACGAAGCCAGGCCATCGCCCAGCAAGCCAAGCGCGCCACACGAACAGCCAAGGCCACGCCAGGCCCAGCGCAAGGCCAGGCCCAGCAGGCCATGGCAGCGCGCGCAGCAATGGGTTGCGAGCATTGCTGCAGCTCGCGTGGGCTTGTAGCTCGCGTGGGCCGAGCGGCCGTGTGGGCTGTGCGCGGGCATGGCCTACACGCTTGCGGGTCATGCTCATGTAGAGTTTGTGTTCACATACGAAACCTAAAGAGTATTGGATTTGTTTAATGATTAAAATTCCTAATCCTAAAAGATAAATTAATTAAACAAAGAATTCTACTAGGATTCTAATTTAATTAATTCGTATCCTAGTAGGATTCGATTACTTATTCCATGGTCTATAAATATGAGTTAAGGGCTCATAATTTATATAGAGTATTCAAGTATTCAAAGTGATTTTTGAGAGCAAAAATTCAGTCATATAATTGCCTACAATAGCCGAAAATTCTAAGTACCTTAAGGGCGATCCTAGTTGGTCAAGCTTAAGGCGGATCCGGACGTGCTGTGGACTATCTACGGAGGGACGACATTTGGAGTCCTAAAGACTTGTTCTTGTTCGGTTCGGGCGCAGCTAGGGAAGGCACGCGACAAAGTGTATGCATCTAAACTATGCTAAATGATTATGTGTAAATAATATGCTTTCCTGGCTTTATGGTTTTTCCGCATGATTTATGTTTTGTCATATGAATCATAACCTAACAGTGGGAACATAAGTAGTACTAATAGTACCTGCTTGCAATGCATCTCGAACGTAATGGCAGTCTACCTCAATATGTTTTGTACGATCATGAAAGACTGGATTCGGCGGAATATGAATAGCAACCTGATTGTCACAAAATAATCGCATAGGACGTGAATGAGTAACCCCAAGAGAACTCAACAAGGACTTCAACCATACTAACTCGCAAGTGGTGACCGCCATGGCACGATACTCAGCCTCCGCAGATGAACGAGAAACCGTAGGTTGCTTTTTAGTCTTCCAAGAAACAGGGGATGACCCAAGTAGCACAAAGTAGCCTGTCAAAGAGCGCCTATTTAAAGGACAAGCGGCCCAGTCACTATCACAGAAGGTATTTAAGAGCAAATCATTACACTTTTTAAGCAAAACAGCTTGACCCGGACTTCCTTTTAAATACCGCAATATACGAAGGCAGCATCCCAATGCTCGACCTTAGGGGCGCTTAGAAATTGTGCAAGCGTATGCACAGAATAACTAAGCTCGGGCCTGGTGATTGTCAAATATACCAAGCGCCCAACAAGACGTCGATATTGCTCCGGATCAGTCATAGAATCACCATGTGCAGTGGCAAGACGATGGTTCTGCTCCATTGGATTATTGATGGGTTTACAACCCAACATACCTGCCTCTGTAAGAATATCAAGAGTATACTTACGTTGTGAGAGAAAAAGACCTTCTTCACCGCGAGCCACCTCAATACCAAGAAAGTACTTCAAAGCGCCAAGGTCTTTTATATGAAAACACTTACTAAGATACTCCTTCAAATTAACTACATCAGTGTTAGAAGACCCTGCAATAATAAGGTCATCTACATAAACAAGGACGTGTAGAGCAACATTGCCCTTAGAGTAGCTAAATAAGGAGTAGTCAGCATAGGATTGTTTGAAGCCAAAATGCGTCAAAGCGGTAGACAATTTAGCAAACCAATTTCTCGGAGCCTGGAGTAACCCACATAAAGATTTCCGCAAACGTAAGACCTTCCCTGGTGTAGGACTTGAATAACCAGGAGGTAACTTCGTATATACCTCTTCCTCCAAATCTCCATGAAGAAATGCATTATGGACATCCATTTGATGTAACTCCCACTTAAGAGAAATAACAACAGCAAGAAAAACGCGAACAGTACCCATCTTAGCTATGGGTGCAAATGTCTCGTTAAAATCAATACCTTCAATTTGACGATTGCCGAAAACAACAAGGCGCGCTTTGAGACGCTCAATAACAGCATCAGATTTAAACTTAACTTTATAAACCCAACGACAACCAAGAGCAGTCTTACCAGGAGGCAACTCTTCCAAGGTCCAAGTACCATTACATTCCAAGGTATCAATTTCTTCTTGCATCGCTTTACACCAACCAGGATCCTTAAAGGCTTCCTTAAATGGGACAGGCTCTTTGCCTGCAGTAATGGCTGCCAAAAAACATTTGTGTCTAAAAGAAAACTTCTCATAATCAACATAACAAGCTATAGGGAAAGGAGTACCTGAGGTTCTAGATGGAGCAGGTGCAGTAGTAGATGATGCGGGGTCTATTTTTGGAGCAACGGTAGGAGCAACTGTAGTGTGAGTAACGAAACCCTTCAATTTCGATGAAGGTTTTTTAATACGATGACCACGACCCAAATTGTCAGTAGCACCCACATTAACACCAACCTTATCAGTGGTAATAGGAATCGTGATACTCCTCCTGTCATTGCCATTACCTCGTGGAGGTGAGAAAGAAGTCAAAGTATCACATGGAACAGTCCCATTAATCACCTGGGTATTAGGTTGTACTATTATAGGTACATTAGGCATAGGTGCAGTAGAACTTGAAACCTTTAAACTCTCCTTTGCTAGAACACACTTATCACTTGGCACTACCCCATCATCATTATCAAGGGGAGGTTGCTGTAAGTAAGACTAGAAATTTACCTTAGTCGGATCAACTTCAGGTGTGGAAAAGGGAAAAACATTTTCAAAGAATTGCACATCTCTACTAACAAAATATTCATGAGTATCCAAATCAAAAACACGCCAACCCTTTTTACCAAAAGGATACCCAACAAAAATACATCGCCTAGAATGAGACCTAAATTTGTCTTTAATTCTAGGTCTATTTGCAGCATAACATAGGCAACCAAAAACACGTAAAGCAAGCATAGGAGGTGGTTGGCCAAATAAAATCTCATAGGGGGATTTTCCATGAAGAATGGGAGTAGGAGTTCGATTTATAAGGTGAACCGTAGTCAAAACACACTCACCCCAAATTTTTTTTAGGAAGATGGGCTTGGAAACGTAAAGCACGGGCTACATTTAACACATTACGATGTTTGTGCTCCACTCTACCATTTTGTTGTGCAGTGTCAACACAAGAGGTCTGATGAAGCATGCCACATTCAGCATAAAAATTTCTAAGACATAGAAATTCTTGTCCATTATCACTCCTCAAAATCTTAACTTGCTTATTATATTGAATGTTCACCATTTTACAAAAAAATTTAATCAATTGAGGAACCTCATATTTTCCAGCCATCAAAAATACCCATGTAGCCCTAGAACAATCATCAACAATAGTCAGAAAATACTAGCATTCATCTTTTCACGACCCCAAATGTCACAATGTATTAAATCAAACACATTAGCAGCTTTATTCGTACTCAAAGGAAAAGGGCTACGAGGTTGTTTTGCTTGAAAGCATACAACACAATTATCATCGCAACTATTGTTCGAAAAATAAATATTAACTACTCCACGCAAACTTGAAATAACTTTTTGAGAGGGATGACCTAACCGCCTATGCCATAAATCTGCAGACTCTACGACAACTGCTGTGAGGGGGTCGAAAAAGCGCGAGGCTAATGCGTGACCTCGTCCCTCGTGGGTGTGACGATTCTTTTATTCAATCAAGTGTAATTGGATTTCCTGTGAGTATACACCCAATTGACTAGTAATATAGGAGTCGCCATTCAGTTTTTAACGACAATGAGAAAAACTGACAAAACCCGGTTATCGTGACATAAAGGGAGTGCAATTATCTTTGACCACGACGGCCGTAGGTTCCCTTGTGATCCCTGGTGTGGGGATCTCTCAACATACACCCGCAAGGTAGAGATTGAGGGTTCGGGGGACTGTAACTACCGAGAGGAGTACTTCGCTCGTCGATAACTCCAGAGGCAGGATATCCTTACTAGCTCAGCATAAATAATTGAAGGGACATGCGTTAACTATTAAACTAATCTGAGTTGATTTTAGCAATATGCAACATATAATACTAGATCGATCGTGATTATCTGATTTAAATAGCATTAAGGGACCTAGGATGATAATCCAATTTCCCAAAAATATTATATTTGTTAGGCGTGATAGAACAATCAGATTTAGTTATTTTAACAGTTCACAAAAAGGGCGAGGAAAGCAGTTAAATCATCGAAAAGGGACACATTACGACGCACCCTTGAGAGGTGCGTCACGGTTCTCAGAAAACTAACCACTTTGACTTTGCTATTTCTCCTTTTTTATTTAACGAATCTCAATTATGGGATAGGATACGTTCTGGTCGATTTATGGATCGATTGCGACAGAACGCGTGAACAATTTCGCAGCGAGAGGCTTAGGCTGAGGGTTGGAGTCAATACTCAGAATATAATTGTGTTGTGTGTGTTCTTTTCACGTCGAACTTAGGGGTCTATTTATAGGAAATAGTGGCGTAGAAAGATACTTTTTCAGGAATTTGAATACGAAATGGATTAGGAAAAGAATCCGTCCCAGGTATTTTCGGCGCCCAGCTCTGGGCGTCAAGGATTTCGGCGCCCAGGGCTGGGCGTTAAAAATAGGGTCTGGCAGAATTCTTTGTCAGATTGGACTCTAGAGTACGGAGTTCATTAAGAGACTTAATCCGAGTTATTTGGTGCGTATAAATTTACGACGGAATGCGTCTGGGCCCTTTACGAACTCTAGGTTCGTTATGAGTTTAATTAATACGTTAACTCTTTTATCGAACTGCGATAGGAATAGAATTCCTTTTACAATTTCTATCTCTTTTAGGATTTATGTTGGAGTGCAACACCTAATTCTGACAGTTTTCTATCTTTTTATTCTTACTACTTTTAGCAATTACCCTTTACGGCAGTTACTATTTTTAGCAGGTTTCCATAAATAGCAGGTTTCGGGTGAAATAAAAAGGGGAATTGAGATTCGTTATTTTATAGGAGATGCGTTGTTAAGTGGAGATTTACGTTTTCATCATCGAACCTTCCCTTTCGGGAATGGGGACAAAAGTAGGTGTCTACAGTTAGCCCCCACTTTGACTGAGTCTTGGAATAAGACGATGGTCAAAGTATTAGACGGAGTGCGTCGCACAAGCCATGGTGACCTGTTTTGGCGAGGGTCTCACGAGCCCCCGAGTGATAACATTTGACTTAAGGGTCATCACTTGAAGGGTCGACATATCCCTCACGTGTCATTGGGATTTGTCAACGAATAGTATAGAAACTTCCTCACTTTGTCATTGGAAGGATCTAAAGGTGCGCAGAAACTCCCTCACTTTGTCATTGGGAGTAGCTACAGAGTTTTTCGAAATCAAAGTTGTAAAGTATAATTGGGCTTGGCCAAGCCCAATCACAAGGTAAAATGTTTTTAAAAATTCTCATTTTCAAGGCTAGTTAAACGAGAAAACCCCCTTGTTTTTATAGGACGTAAAAAGAAGGAAAATCCAGCACCCTGGTTTTTATAGGACGTAAAACGAAGGAAAATCCAGCACCCTTGTTTTTATAGGACGTAAAACGAAGGAAAATCCAGCAAAAGTTATCGCTGCAGCGACTAAGGACCTGCGCGGTTTAATGGCTAAAGATGGCGAGCCTGTCCGCTAAGGGTGGACACCCCGTCCGATAGAAGTGGACGAATCTGTTTTTGAAATTTGAAAATAAGGACCTACGCGGTTTGTGGCGTATACCCCGCCGGCTGAAGAGGGCGAGCCTATTTTAAATTTGAAGACTTTATTTTTCGAAAACTTAGGACCTGCGCGGCTAGTGACGCAGACCCCGCCCGCTGAAGGTGGGCGAGCCCTGTCCGCTAAGGGTGGACGCCCTGCTCGCTGGAGGTGAGCGAACCTGAATTCGTCTTTTCGATTTGGGATTCGTGTGCCGCGATCTTGCCCGATTGAGGTGGGCAAGTCCCTATTTCATTTCTTTTCTTGTGATTTCTTTTGAGAATTTCTTTTCATTTATTCTTGCAGGAGCGAATTCTTTCGAGGGATGCTCGGATTTAGTTGCAACCTGAATGTGGGTTGACAACATGCTTAGACGGATCATTGTCTTGTGGTCATCATCCTTTATGGTTTTGAGTTAGTCCTTACGGCTCAATTTTGCCACTACCTGGGTCCTTGATTAGGGGACTATGTATAGGTATCAACGGCGACCTTTGTCTTGAGGTCGTAAACCGGTTTATTTTTTATTTTTTAAGACATCCAAACACGGGACTTCGTATAGCGTAGTCTGGGAATATTGTTTTTAACTTTGTATACTCTATATTTTCTTTCGAGCCCCCAAGAATTCGTGCTTGACGGTCATTTCTTGTTGAAGAGGTTCCTTGGGGATACGCATTTCGTAATGTCCTTGATCGTGTTTGGGATTGCGCTCGTAAGTGCGAGCGATCTTTGTAGTGGCGTGCTACTTTTAACAAAGCCGTGAGGTGCGACTTTCGGCAATTTTAAAGTCGAATGAATATGGCAGGGCCCTATAGAAGTCAGAGCTGTTTTTTTTTTTGGGTCTGTGATCATTTTCGGGGCCCAAGCCTGGGCGTTAAAGATTTCGGCGCCCAGCGCTGGGCGCTGAAAATAATTTCTGGCGAGGTTTCTTGATGACATAGTTGGCCTCTTGTTCATTCGCTTATTTCACTTGGAAGTTCTATGTATTCTCTCTTCTTTTGTTTTTTTCTTTGTTTTTAGAACGTGATGATTTTCTTGAGAAGCCGTAGCCGATTGGTGGACTACGGTGCTTGTTGCTTTGGGGCGATTATTTTAAGGAACTGTTGCTCTTACGGCGTACATTTATTGCGATAGTTGGGCGAGTCTATATGGCCCGAGAAACATACCTTGAGGTGTAAGACTTTGATCGCTCTTATATTTTTTTGAACGTGTTCGTGAATGGTGATATGTATGTGCGAACGAGCGTTCATTAATCAGATTGCTTGAATTGTTTCATTTTTTTTTGAGCAACGACTGATTTTGAATAGTTTGCTTAGAAGCTTGATAGGGTTCAGGCCCATTCATGAAGTGGGCTCAAACATCGTGCCCTTTCGATTGTTCAAACATTTGCTTCGAGATTTTTTTTATTTTGCTATGGTTGTTTCGTAGCTTGGAGCTCCCAAGTATGCATGTTGGGATGCTTCCTTTTGGCGTACGATTTTTGTAGGTTCTTTCGAGAAAGATGCCTTGGGGTTCCGCTCGTGTAGGTGCGAGCTATCCCTTCCGTGGTAAGTAATATTTTGCTACCTTTAATCCTTAATGTAGAAGTCGTGTGGCTTGCATTTTGAATTTGGGCGATAAGTAGTCTTTGCCTCTTTTACACGTGCTCTTGGTCGTGCCTACATTAGTGCAACATGCCTTACTCTTCTTTTAGACTTGTACCGTGGGACGGTTGAACTTATGGTGCGACGTAGGCTTGTGTGGCCTAACGGCGTGTCTTAGAACATTCTTCCAGGTGTTGGGATATCATTTGCATTGGAGTATTTCATCATGCCTTGTTCAGGTGCTCGAATAAGTGTAGCACCTTCTGCGTGGGTTTGCACGGCTTATTACTTCGTTCGATGCGAGGATTCATAGGTGTTTCTTTCTTGTTTTTATATCAGGGCAAGATTTAGCAAGCAGAGATATTCAGCGCCCAGGCTGGGGCGTTAAAGATATCGGCGCCCAGCTCTGGGCGTTGAAAATGATTTCTGGGCAGAACTTTGACAGTTTTTTTTTTGTTTTTTTTCTTTCGCTTTTGCTTTGGAACGATGTAGACTGTGTAACGGGCGCTTTATAGGGCGAGCGTTATGTGCAGTGGTTTGATCGGAGTTTTGGTGACTCGCGATTTTCAATTACCCTTGTTAGTGGGGCGATTTTATATACTCTAAGTAGTGCTTAGAATTTGGGAGGGGTTGTAGCCATTCTAAGGTTCGTTTTACACGATTAAAGCTTAAGATTGAGCCCCTATGACATATGTATAGCATTAGCGTCGAGAATTTGCGATGAAATCATCATTTCGAGCATTTTTAGAGTGTTTTTCTCAAGCCCCCAACTGTAGCTACGGGATTGGCTTGGTGCTATAATGCCTTGCATACGTTTTTGTGCATTCATGGTGATATGGATCATGAATAGTTTGAACCAGACTCGTTTAGTGCGGGGTATGTTCGAGTAGTGATTTGCTACTTCTCTTGTAAATGTCGTATTGTGTGACATTGCCATGGTCAAGGTAGTCACATGTTGAAGTGTGCCTTGACTAAAAGCTAGGTGCCTTTCTTTACCCATAATCATATTTAAAAATCTTTTTGACTCACTTGCAACGTTGAGATGGACGCACACTAAGCTTAAACCAACGACACTTTATTTGTCCGAAGAAGTCTTAAAAATCATTTGAAAATTATTTAAAATCCGAGTCCTACTGTGTACAATCCGAGGTGTCCTAAGTAGATTGACTTATAGAAGGGTTCGTACAGGATTACATGAGTGAATCAAAATACTGTTACGATTTTTGGAATGCTGTCTAAGGATTTGCTGGAAGCCAGGGTGCAGGCGTCAAGATATACTTGTGCCCGTTTGGCATGTGCTTTAGGCTTTTAGGGCCATCTTTTCCAGAATTGCGGGAATATAAACCGTTTTCAAATTGACTTAGATTTACTTGGTGTATGTCTGCACAAAAGGTCAAGGTATACTTAGTTCTTTCCCTAGCTCTTTCATTTCACTTTTTAGCCCCCAGTTGCTGTTATGTCTTCCCATTAATGATGCTTTCAGATTTCGATTTTAGATGCCCATGTCATATTCCTGAGTAGGGTGAGCCTTGGTTAAGTGCCAAGTCCTAATGACAATGTACCATTTTTTTTTATTTTTTTTCAAAGGGGATTAACAAGCATTTGAATTACCATGAACGGGTGCCCTGAGTTCGAAGGAACGATGGGGCGATGCCGTAGAACAATCCTCTTTATTGCAAGCTTACTGCCCTTACTACTTGTTGGCGATCATGACTGTGTCTAGTGGTGAAAGAAGGTCTTTAAGCGAACGACTATATCTAGTGGTGAAAGAAAGTCTTTAAGTGAGTTAGTTCGCTTTAGGGAGGGTCAAGTCGAGTACTTTAGAGGTCATGGACGCTTGCGTTAGCCCCCATTCAATTGAGGCAGAGTGATCTTTTGAGTCTTGGCTAAGTGCCTAGGAGTGTGAGTGCTCCTTCTGGCAAGGGTACGTGCCCTTATTATTTTTCGATGTGTGCTCATTAATTTGGCATCTTGGTGACTTGGATTCTTCCTTTGACTTAAATTTTTCTTTCGACTTGGGTTGCAAGTAATTAAATTTCAATAAGGGACTTCTATTTTTATTCTTGTTATTCTATAGGCTTTAATATTTTTGCAAATTGGTTGGACCGAATCATGGATTGCCTACGTATCCGCCTTAAATAGGTTTAATTTGGAATCAGGTCTTGCGTAGTTCTTAGCCTAGAAAATGGTTTCATAGAATGCCGATTTTAAACAAGTATGTTCTGAGGTGGAAACATATTATTTGAAACGGTAGAATAAGTGAAGTTTATTATTATTTAAATCTGCTGCCTTGCCGTAAGCCAAAAAATTTGTTTTATATTTTTGAGTACATGTATTTTCTTTTCATGTGTTTTCTTTTTGGTACGTATACCTGAATACGTGTTGTACCCCTCCAAGTGTTCGTTATTTTTCCGTGCATGTGCGGATAAAATGACGAGCACTTCTGGACAAATTTTTCAGCAAGCAGAGAGATTCGGCGCCCAGGCTTGGGCGCTAAAGATTTCGGCGCCCAGCTCTGGGCGCTGAAAATGGTTTCTGGGCGGATATTTTTTGGTGCGCTAAATGCTTCTTTATTTTTCTTTTTAGACTAACTTTAGAGGCGCTTTTGCAAAGTTTCTTTTTTATTATTCACATTTTATTAATTTTTTTTGCACTTTTCATTTGTTTCCTTTTTTTTTGTTTGTGACTCAAGACGGCTTGAAAGATGGGTTGAATGAGATAGGAGAATTTGTATAGGTGTTGGTCAAGCATGAGGATTATATCTGCTAGGGCTCACAATTTGCAGCTTCGTGCTAGTGTCACGAGTTTACATCAACCAAGGCCAATGAGCAGCATGGGGACGGCTCAAGGGTATATCAACAGGATGTATCCACACAAGTTATATGGTCATTATGCTAATGGTGGTATAAGAGCAGGTTTTGAAAATAAGGGGTATGACGCACGTGTCAATGGCCGTGCGTGGTTTGCGGTTGACAACGAGTTCAAGAACAAGAGTCGAGGTAATGGTTTCTTGGGTCATGGCAATGAGAACATGGATAGGTTAAAATGAGCTGAGCAGGGACCCTAGAGCGAAGGCGTCTAAGAGCATAAGGATTGGAAAGGGTAGACATCGTAGAATTTTATGATTTGGATTGGTTGACTCAATTCTTTTCCTTCATTTACTTAGGTAAATGTTGCACTACGGGATAAGTATTCCCTGGCTTGCTCTTTTCGCTCTCCCTTTTCTCTTTCTATTTTTTCTTTCTTTTTTCTTGGGATTCCTCCCCAACATAAATTCTTCAATTTTTAATTTGGGCTAAAAGGTAGATGGTTGTGGTCTTTGAGTCACGAGGCGAGACTGAGTGAGCCTCGTTTGGTAGGCCTATAGTGGACCTTTAATTTTAGTAGGCCTAGGGTGGACCTTTAAATTGTCTTACTTTGCAAGCGTATTTAGTCGTTTCTTAAAATATGCAAATAGCATAGATTCAAAATGTTGTTTTTACCTTATTGAATTTTAACGAAAGAATTACATCGAAAGTAATTTTTGCTTCTTTTTCAGATTCCAGTTTCTCGGATTTTAACTGGAAGTTGTGATTTAGACTCAAACTTTCATTAATCTTTCTGATTATAACCCGTGTATGAATACGAGGAGGTGGCCTAGACTCAAAATAATGACGTGGCGTGAGCCTATAACACTTGACCAAGCGACTCTCAGACTTAGGCTAATTGGACCATAACTTTCGTTGGTTGACACTTTAGATTTTAACCCTTGGGTGTTCATTTGTCATGCGCCATTTTGCTTAATGTTGGCAAGGTAGTTAATTGGGAGATCGAATTTTTATTTTTGCAAGGCTAGAATCATTAGTGCGGCTTCTCTCTCAGTGTGTATTTCTTTTATCCCAATGGTAGCCTTATGGTATGCCGATTTGGGTATTTTCATGGTTGGTCATGTTGCATTCATGGAAAATCTTTTAGTCCGTACTTAGTAGTATTTCAAGGAGTGAGTGACTCGAGAGGACTATGATAGTCGTGACCCAATGTGATCCTAAGCCTTGAGGCCATTAATTTTTGCTAACGGTATTGACACCTTAGGTTCACTTTGGGGTTTGTGCGACTATGGGGGAATGATTTTCAGAATGTGGCCGTTTCCATTTTGCAAATACTTGAATTAAATAATATGTTCTTTTTATTGGTGAGAGAGAGTATTGAGGCCGTAGACTCTTAGCAAGGGATGACAATTACATATGGGTGCTTATTGATTTAAATGTTAGGACGGGAGACTCAATATGTTTTAACCTTTTAGCTTGCAGAACGACACCAAGCATTAGGACCGATTCTATGGATAAGACAACTAAGACTTAGGATTTGGATTGTACTTTGGCATAGCCTAGTCTAGACTCGGATTTATTTGAACATTTATTTTTTTCTTGAAGACTTTATTCGGACATTATTTTTTGAGTATTTTGCCCATGTGACATTCAAGGTCGTTTAATTAGCATGCTCGGTTTTGGTGCCGAGCATTGTCGTCGTAGGAGGCCTAACAACGACACAAAGAGTTATTTATTTTTATTTTTTTAGTCGCTTTTAAAATCGAGTGCCTTTTCATACGCCCTCGCAGCAATTTTTTTTCGAAAAGTTTTTTTTTTGCTACGTATTTTCTTCACGCGTGGGCACCGAGGCTGCTGTGCCTGACCAAAAGGCCAGGCAGCAACTTCAGCGCCCAGCAGTGGGCGTGAGAAATTGTGGCGCCCAGCCAGGGGCGTTGAAAATGCGTCCCTGGCTGGTTCTCGTTTTCTGTTTGTGTCTACTTTTTGTTTATGCGACTTCGATTTAGCGTGCTTGCCTAGTAACGTCCTTACGCGTTGTGCAGCGTTTGTGGGATTCGTTACAGGCCATCCCGAGCGTCGCTTATTTTTGTGGCGATCGTTCGGGTTTGCGGAACACGTATTTCGGTATAACTCTTTGGCAAATTGGTTTATGAATGTTTGGGCAATTTTTAAGGTCGTTGGTTTTCTAGCGTTATTTGTCACACACAATCACATAATTCGCTACACATAACTAACATTACATCATGAGGCAAAGTAATAATATGTCATGTAGTTTATGATAGGCTTCTATGGGTAGTATTTGCGCCTGGCTTAGTACCGCTTCTATCGTAGATCCAACACATGCCCCGGTCGAGGTAGTGTCTTCAACAGACGAATTTCGCCCAAGAGGCCAACCCGCATGTGCAAGCCAATGGGGCATGCAGGCGAGAGGGACCTAATGAGCGAGCGATTGGGTTCGGGATAGGTGTACTACCTGCACAAGTACCGAGTGGGCAACATGCGCGGCGTATGCACCCCCCTATTGGCGAAAAAGAGGTATCCTTAGTCCCAACTCCCGAGGGAGCCGAGATTCGTTATGAGGTTCTGCCCGTTCACATTAATATGCTGATTTTCAGGTCGTCCCAACTTGATGGGGAAATAAACGCGGGGTAGGATCGTTTCACCCTTCGGCTATTTTGATTACCTACAAGCACGAGTATTTCCTTCACTATCCCCAGTGGAGTCGCCACTGTGAGGGGGTCGAAAAAGCGCGAGGCTAATGCGTGACCTCGTCCCTCGTGGGTGTGACGATTCTTTTATTCAATCAAGTGTAATTGGATTTCCTGTGAGTATACACCCAATTGACTAGTAATATAGGAGTCGCCATTCAGTTTTTAACGACAATGAGAAAAACTGACAAAACCCGATTATCGTGACATAAAGGGAGTGCAACTATGTTTGACCACGACGGCCATAGGTTCCCTTGTGATCCCTGGTGTGGGGATCTCTCAACATACACCCGCAAGGTAGAGATTGAGGGTTCGGGGGACTGTAACTACCGAGAGGAGTACTTCGCTCGTCGATAACTCCAGAGGCAGGATATCCTTACTAGCTCAGCATAAATAATTGAAGGGACATGCGTTAACTATTAAACTAATCTGAGTTGATTTTAGCAATATGCAACATATAATACTAGATCGATCGCGATTATCTGATTTAAATAGCATTAAGGGACCTAGCATGATAATCCAATTTCCCAAAAATATTATATTTGTTAGGCGTGATAGAACAATCAGATTTAGTTATTTTAACAGTTCACAAAAAGGGCGAGGAAAGCAGTTGAATCATCGAAAAGGGACACATTACGACGCACCCTTGAGAGGTGCGTCACGGTTCTCAGAAAACTAACCACTTTGACTTTGCTATTTCTCCTTTTTTATTTAACGAATCTCAATTATGGGATAGGATACGTTCTGTTCGATTTATGGATCGATTGCGACAGAACGCGTGAACAATTTCGCAGCGAGAGGCTTAGGCTGAGGGTTGGAGTCAATACTCAGAATATAATTGTGTTGTGTGTGTTCTTTTCACGTCAAACTTAGGGGTCTATTTATAGGAAAAAGTGGCGTAGAAAGATAGTTTTTCAGGAATTTGAATACGAAATGGATTAGGAAAAGAATCCGTCCCAGGTATTTTCGGCGCCCAGCTCTGGGCGTCAAAGATTTCGGCGCCTAGGGCTGGGCGTTGAAAATAGGGTCTGGCAGAATTCTTTGTCAGATTGGACTCTAGAGTACGGAGTTCATTAAGAGACTTAATCCGAGTTATTTGGTGCGTATCAATTTACGACGGAATGCGTCTGGGCCCTTTACGAACTCTAGGTTCGTTATGAGTTTAATTAATACGTTAACTCTTTTATCGAACTGCGATATGAATAGAATTCCTTTTACAATTTCTATTTCTTTTAGGATTTATGTTGGAGTGCAACACCTAATTCTAACAGGTTTCTATCTTTTTATTCTTACTACTTTTAGCAACTACCCTTTGCGGCAGTTACTATTTTTCGCAGGTTTCCATAAATAGCAGGTTTCGGGTGAAATGAAAAGGGGAATTGAGATTCGTTATTTTATAGGAGATGCGTTGTCAAGTGGAGATTTACGTTTTCATCATCGAACATTCCCTTTCGGGAATGGGGACAAAAGTAGGTGTCTACAACTGCTCCTTGATTTGCTTGAATACTAAGAATCTTCCAAAACCAATAGACCCCGTCACACTGCACCCCCGCTCCAATCAGGTTCCTCAAAGTGTGGTCCTGAATAACACATAGCTTGTTAGTGCAAAGAATAGTATAACGTTGTTTTTCAAGTAACTGAGACACTGATAGCAAATTCCAAGTAAGAGAAGGAACGTATAAAACATTATGTAACACCAAATCTTGGCTTAAATGAACTGTCCCCTCCTTTGTAGCAGTGGTGTGCTTTCCATTTGGTAAACCGACATGAGAATTCGGAATATCAACCATATTAACAAATAATTTAATGTTACCCGTCATATGGTTAGAAGCTCCAGAGTCAATAATCCAACAATCAGTAAACTTCTTACCATTCAAATGTTCATTAGTGGACTTAGCACCATCGACAACAGACATGAGTTGAACGAATTGAGAATCACTGAGAGTAGGAACACTTTGGCGATCTGACTCACCAAGGGGCTGTGAAGAGGAAGCATCACCAGTTCGTGTACCTGTATTGCCGGTAAAGCCACCACAGCCTCGTCCACCACGCCCACCAGAGCGTCCACCGCGACCACCAGTACGGCCGCCACGTCCTCCAACCCACCAATCTGGGTATCCATGGAGCTTGAAACACCGAGCCTTTTCATGGCCCTTTTCACCACAATGAGAACAGACTCGCGACTCGTCTCCAGTAGCCGTCTTTCCAAAAGGAACAAGACGACCACTAGCCGAACCACTTGCTGCAAAACCAACATTGTCAGGCCGAGCTTCTTGGGCCTCGACAACAGTATGGTGGCGCTCATCAGTAGCTACCTTAGCATAAGCAATATTCAAAGAGGGAAAAGGGTCCATCATTAAGAGACCTGAAACAACAACAATGTATTTTCTAGCATCAAGACCAATAAGAAACTGATGCAATTTTTCAGTTTCATTAATCTTGACATACTCAGCAGCAGCAGAGCATGAACAATTTGGTGATTTGACATAGCTAGCCAATTCATCCCATAGCTGTTTCAAATCACTATAATAATCAACAAGAGGCCTGTCACGTTGTTTGCAATCAACAATTTGGTTTTTAATTTCATGAATACGTGGACCATTTCCGAGTGAGAAACGATCATGAAGATCATCCCACATGGTTTTAACTTTATCAGGCAAAGAAACAGTAGAACGAATTGAAGCATCCAAAGTATTATAAATCCAAGCAACAAGCATAGTGTTTACAATACCCCATTGTTCGTATTCTTCGGATGTCGGTTCAGGTTCGAAGATGGTGCCATCAATAAACCCCAATTTGTTCTTGGCTTTCAGATTATTGCGGAGAGATCGCACACACTGGTCGTAGTTGTTTCCCCTTAGTAGAATAGGGCTAATCACAGTACCCGTACCCTCAGATGGATGAAGATAATATTTAGAGAAAGCTTCATAGCGAGGTTGTGTAGGTTGCTTCTCTTCGTCGCCCATTGCAATCAAAAGGCAGACATCAAATAATTGCACAAATATGTAGAAGAAGAACCAAAAAAAATACACAGGATCGAAAAGAAAAAAAAATCTAAATTTTAGAAAGCTTTGATACCATGTTAAACAATAGGAAATGTGGAGAAAGGCTTGGTTTGTATTTCATAGCAACAGCAAAATATATATACAGTTACAAGGAAAAGTAACCGCTCAATTGGAATTTGGAATCCAAGAGCCTATACATAATTATACATAAATATCACATAAATATCATATTGATATCACATTAATATTTGTAACTCCCAATACATGTCCCCAAAATTGTAAAGGAAGTTCGGCTTGACCCATCATTGACCTGACCATATCGACTAAGGTCTTGTTTCTCCGTTCCGAGACTCCATTCCATTGAGGTGTCCCCGGAGCAGTCAATTCAGAAAGAATACCGTATTCTTTTAGATGGTCATCAAACTCGTGGCTAAGATATTCACCTCCTCGATCCGATCTTAGAGATTTGATTTTCTTGCCATGTTGATTCTATACTTCATTTTGAAATTCTCGGAATTTCTCAAACGATTCAGACTTGTGTTTCATTAAGTAAATATAGCCATATCTACTGAAATCGTCCGTAAACGTTATGAAATAGCTGAACTCACCTCTAGCTTTCGTACTCATAGGCCCACATATGTCCGTATGTATTATCCCTAGTAGTTCGCTTGCTCTTTCACCTACCTTTGAGAAAGGTTGCTTTGTCATTTTGCCAAGTAAACAAGATTCGCATTGATCAATCTTCTCTAAGTCGAATGATTCTAGAATTCCCTTTCGTTGAAGTAATTCCATGCGCTTTGTGTTTATATGGCCTAATCGACAATGCCACGGAAATGTGAGATCCGAATCACCAGTTTTAGCCTTTTTAGTATTTATGTTATATATGTGTTTGCTCGTATCTAGCACATATAGACCATTTTCTTGTTGTGCTGAACCATAAAACATTCCATTCAAAGCAAAAGAACAACTATTGTCTTTAAATTGAAAACTAAAACCTTTAGAATCCAAACTTGAAACGGAAATAATGTTTCTGGTGATACTAGGAACATAGTAACAGTTTTCTAGTTCCAAAACAAAACCACTAGGCAAAGAAATAAAATAAGATCCTACGGCTAATGCAGTAATCTGTGCTCCGTTTCCCAGGCGTAGATCCATATCGCCTTTATCAAGCCTTCTACTTCTCCTTAGTCCCTGCGAATTGGAACATAAGTGTGAGCCACAACCAGTATCTAATACCCAAGAAGTAGAATTAGCAAGATTACAATGTATAACATACATACCTGAAGTAGAAGCAACGTTCCCGTTCTTCTCATCTTCCTTTTTCTTCAAGCAATCCCTCTTCCAATGCCCCTTCTTCTTGCAGTAGAAGCATTCAGAGTCGGCAGGAGAACGAGTCACCCTCTTCTATTTACCAGAACTGGTGTAATACCTCGTATTTTTCTATTATTATAAATATATTTTATTATATTTATAAAGCATTTCGTTGTATTTTTACAAAGAAATTTCATTTAATGAGAATTAAATGCGCTTTTTATTTTTAATTAATTTAAATATTAATTATTTCGAAAACCGTATTTTATTAAATAAATTCATGTCGGGAATTGTTGGGTCGTATTTCAAAAACGAATTTAATAAACTTAAAGCCCGGTCGTTTTGTTTTAATTAAACCCAACAAAGCTTGCAAGGAAATTAATGAACTAAGCCCGAAAGCAAGCCCAACTCAAAATTACCCTAACCTAGCCAACAAGGGAGAGAAAAACTATAAATAGACCCTCTAATAAAACCCTCACAAGAATTTTCAGCACTCCCTCTCTCTCCTCACTTCCTCTCTCCTTGCGGCACACCCACACACCCCTCTCGTCCGACCCTTTCTTGCAGCCCAAGGCACGAGCATTGCTCGAGTGCCTTGCCTTGCCTCGCCCCGCAGCCCCGCAACGCCCGTGTTGCTGCTGCCTTGTGCGCCCAGCACTCGCGTGCTCCCTCTCTTACCCAGCGCGCCCCGCGTTCCCTCGCAGCCCGCAGCCCAGCCTCGTGTTGTTGCTACTGCTGTTGCCATCGCCGAGCACTCGCGTGCGTCCCTGTCGACGCCCCTCGCTGCGCGCTGCACTGCTGCAGTGCGTGTGCGTGTGTTGTTGCGTTGATTGTTCGACGCACACGCACACAACACAATTAATTGTTGTGTGCGGGTGTTTTGTTGAATTGGGACAATCAAATTATGTTTTTAAAAATATTACTTTTCAGTTTTAAATTGATTTAATTATTGTGATTAAATTTAATTATTTGATTGTTTAGATTAATTAAAACGGTTATGAACACCGTCTTGGGTTAGTATTGTGTTTTAATTAAAGAGATTAGTTTTGATGATTTAAATTATGATTTTTCAGATTTAATATGTTTATAAAGTGTTGATTTTTAAAGTCAAAACATGTTTTTGGATTAAACTATTGCTAGGGTTTTGGTTTCAAATTAATTAAGCAATTGATTTACACAATTTAATGAAAATTTAAATTATGGGAATCAATCAAAATTTTCAGAATGTTTATTAGCTTTAAAAGGATGGTTTTTGAGAGTTTTTAAGTTTATGTTTTTATGCTAGGACTTGAGTTGACTATTTGAGACTATTAAATTACCAATTAACGAATGAATTTTAATTAAACTAAGGGTTTTAGTTTCTTAAATAGTTGCTGGAAATTTAGTAAACATGGATAATAATTTAGTTCTCTTATTTGTTTTATAGGAGTTGATTTCTAGTGAGTCGTGATTCGCACAGTGGCCCCCGTACTTAGGTATTCCAGGTACGTACAAGACTAGGGTGACCACCCATCCCTTGAGGACTTTGTGAAGTGTTTTGAATGCGAATCATGTGAACTTATATGTTGGAAATTCATGTTTGATGATTGGGAATGAGTATGTTATTATGAATTCATGTTTAATGTTGAGATCAAGCATGTTATTATTATTGTTGAATCTATGTGAACGAGCATGTTATGAATTGAATTATGCTTTATAGTTTCTACTGAACTATCATGTTATGGACTTTTATAATCGTTGAATTATGTCAAGCATGTTGTTCAAGTTGGTTTGCATGTATGAGTAGTGCGCATGCAAGTTGTTGTTATTATTATTATGCTATAGTACAGGATGTCTAGCATGATTATTGAGCCAGTCGAATATTGCCAGTGAGCAATATATATTCTACCAAAGGGGTGGAATATGTTAGAGAGTCTATGTGAATTGAATTAAGGACAATTCGTGGTAAGGGCACACCCCGCTTGTTAATAGGCAATGTCGGGTTATCTCAAACAGTGTTTTTGAGAAGGAACAATGGGAGTAATTTCACTTGAGTCTATGTTTCATCACAAGTCCTAAAGAAGTAAAATAATGAAGTGTCATTGTGGAATTGTTTAATTGTTCTATTGTTTGTATGTTGTGTCTTGAGTCGCCTTGAACATAATATACTAATTAACGTAAAGTGTAACCCAAAGAGCTTCAAAACTTTTGGAACGTATATACCTTGAGTATGAACAATGGGGGGAGTCTTGCCGGAAAACTTGTACTCCTAGAATGATACAAGACGTTGTTTCATTCTCTTTTATGCCGTTGTGCATTGGAATTCCTGTCGGTATGGCCCGACTGTCGGTAGTAGCCCGACTTATTTTTGGTGTATGGTTGGCTCCCATCACCCTTTCTTTCCTTTTGAGGATACTTTACTTTACCCGTTCGAAGCTACTTTTATTAAACTGTGAGTCAAGAGTCGTGTCTCGTGTCGAGTCTTGTCTCCATGTTTACTTGTTTATTTTATGGCTTTTGCATGTGGATTATTTAATTGTCGAGTGAAGCATGTTAGGATAGAATGTTATTCTAGCTTGTCCGTACTCAGCTTTCGCTGACTTCGTGCTTCATGTCTTCCGGTCATGGCCTTTGCCTTAATGACTCTATGATGATCCATCAATTGCATTTGCGTTGTTGGGGAGTAGATTTTCAATAAAGCAGGTTTGTAGAGATAACTTGCGGGAGCAGTTATCATGGTATTCGAGTGGAGAGTTTTATGCTTCCGTAATTTTATAAATTCTAGTTTTATGTATAGTCATGACTAATACTACTATTTTCAGTTAATGGATTTTCAAACGGTTTGTTTTAGTTTGGGCCTCAACGGTTCCAACTTGTTTTAATTACCATTAACTATTTATTTAATATATTTTGAAAGTTAGTTAATTCCGCTGCGTAATTCTGTTAAATAGCCTTAGCCGTTATCACGGTGGCGGTAATATCCTGGTAATTCCTGTGTTTTAAGTTGGAAAATGTTTTATATAAAGCAAGGAATTATTAGGGTGTTACAAAGTGGTATCAGAGCTCTAGTTTGAGAGCTGCTTTGCATTAATTAATAGTGCAAAGTGGTAAATCCTTAAACTACGATTGCGGAACTTTAGGATTTTCGAAAACTATTTTCCTAAAGTGAAAACGTTATTTATGAGTACTCAAAATTTAGAAAAGCCAAATACCAATTATTTCTAGTGTTTGAAAACTATTTTAAATTTCGAATTATTCTTCGAATTTCCGAAATATTTTCGGATTTTTCAAAAAAAAAAAAATATTAATAATAATTTTTATTTTCTTTCGGATTTTCCGAATTTTCGAAAAAATAAATAAATAATGTATTCTTTCGAAAATTCCGAATTAATTATTTAATTATTTATTTAATTCTTTTAAAGTATTTTTGAAAATAATCGAATTAATTAAATTATTCGATTAATTATTTTAAATTTACGATTTTAATTTCTAATAATTTCGCGTATATTTGAAGTTATTTATTTAAATTAATTTCGAAATTTTTTAAATTCTTTTCTAAGTGAGGAATGGGTAGAATAGAAGGGTTAATTAATCTAAGTATGTGTTGTCTAAGTATGCCTTTCTAATCAAGTGTATATGTGTTTATGCCTTGATGTTATGATCTTTTAATTAAAGTTTGATCATGTTTTGGTTGCTTTATGTGATTAATTGCATCACGAATCATGATTAAGCATGTACTTGTGCATTGAAAATTGTATGGCTCAACGAACTTACTTTGTTTTGGAACACTTTTAGTAAGACTCTGTAGTTGTTAACTTTCAGGATTAAGATATTGATTTCAAAGTACGCAAATCTAGGAAACCTAGAGAAGCTAGACTGTGAGACCCCACACATTTATGTCAAGAAGATTGAGTTTGCCTGCAATTACTTTGCTTCAGTGCAGAACCTACTTGAGTTGAGAAAGAAAGATGTTATGGTAGAGATGGTTATTCATTGCTTACCTTCCAGGAACCCATACATAGAGCTTAAGAATCGATTTCGGGATATGCATATGGAAAATGGTATTCCTAATTACTACAAGTATGGTACTCCAGATGGTAGATGGAGATATGATTTGGAGATTATGACTACAGTTATAGAGTTAGCAGAGGAATGTTTTGTGGATGGCAAGATGGTGTCAAGTGTTCACAATGTAGGAGTATATCATGATACAGAGACTCAGATGGATGAGGACAGTGATGATGATGTTGTTGAGATTGAGAACCCTAACCCTATCATTCCTGAACCCACTATTGAGATCTCCAGTGACACAGAAATTGAACCTGAAGTTGACAATGATGAGGTAAACAGTGTGCAACAGCAAAACAATGAGGATATGAAGTATGAGTCTGATCCAGAGGAAGACTTTGATGACTTTGAAGACTATGAGCCCTCTTCACCTGTTTGTAAGGGTGGTTGGATAGTAAAGTAGCATTTTAAGCTTTTGTAATAGCTAGTACTAGATTTAGTGAATCAATAAAGTAGTACACTACTATTTATGGTTTTAGTAGTTCAGTTTTGTGGTTTTCCGAATAAAGTACGATCCAAAGGATGTATTATTTTTCCATTGAAGCAATAAAATCTAGAATTCCTTCTTATATCCTTAATTCTAAGTCTATACTATCTTTGAGCGGTTATCGCGAAAGGAATTTTATGCATTTCTTCAATGAAATTGTACTTGCAAGGTGGTCCAATCCTTCACCACTTGAATTTTATGATGCGGACTAAGGGAAAAGCGACACATAAACAGGCGCCTATACGGTCTAGGGTCCGAAATTTTTTTTGTATGTGCACCAATTGAATGACTAGCTAGTGCAATGTGTTAATAAGGCAGTGTCCAACCTCAGTTGTTAAAGTTAGTCTTTTGTTTTATCCAGGAGAAGGGAAATGACTACCCAAGGAATTGCTGACGCGGTCAGGCAACTAGCTGAAGTAGTGCAGAACTTAACACAGGATAGGAATAACCAGGGAGTTGATCCAGCTGGTGAGATGTTTAAGAAGGTGGCCCAAAGTAAGCCTCCTTTGTACCAAGGGGAGATAGACCCAACTGTACTTGAAAACTGGCTAAGGGAGTCCGATAAGCTTATCGTAGCTGTCAATTGCCCAAAAAACCTCAGGGTTAATAGTGATGTGTATTACCTTAGGGGAGAAGCCGATCTATGATGGCAAAGATGTGAGAATGCTTTGAGAGCTACACCTGGATTTGGATGGGAATCATTCAAAGTAGCCTTAAGAAACAAGTTTTACCCACCATATCTGAAGAAGCAGAAAGCTCAAGAGTTCATCGAGTTGAAAATGGATGGTATGTCTGTAACAGAGTATTATTCGAAGTTCATCGAGTTGTCTAGGTTTGCACTGGAAGTGGTGGCAACGGAGGAGCTTAGAGCCTAGAGATTCGAGAGTGGATTGACTATGGACTTGCAACTAATGCTTGCTGGAGAAACCTTTACATCTCTTGACACCCTATATGGAAAAGATGCCCATCTGTATGGCCTGCAGCAAAGAAAGAATGGGATTGGTGAAAAGAGGAAGGATGTTGGCAACCATAACCAAGGTGGTGGTCAGCAAAACCAAGGGAATTTTAAGAAAAACAAGAGAAACAACCATTTCCAGTTCAAGGGAAACCATGGTGGAAATAGGAACAATTTCCACAATAACAATGGAGATAAAAATCAGTCTGCAGGGAATGGAACGAGAGTCTATGAGTGTAGACGTTGCCATACTAATCACCCAGGTCGAGACTGTAATGGAAACCAAGTTGTCTGTAGGTTTTGTGAGAAGCTAGGCCATAGAGAATTTGAGTGTTGGGCCAAGAATGGGAAACCCAACTAAGGTAACCAAGGAAACCGCCAGAACAACAACCGGAATAACCAAAACCGGAGTGGAGGAAATAATGGTGGAAACCAAAGGGGTAACCAGAATGGTAACAATGGTAATAATGGCCAGGGTAATGGAAAGCCCGGAGGGAACTATCAGCAAAATGGGAACCGAAATGCCAATGGAAATGCCAATGGAAGTGGCTATAACAAGGGAGTTGCCCAAGGGAAGCTGAATGTGATCACTAGGCAGGAAGCCGAAAACTCGTTTGACGTCATAGCTGGTACTTTTTCTATTAACGCCGTTTTAGTTAAAGTACTATTTGATTCTGGTGCGACTTATTCGTTTATATCAAAGGGTATCTTAGAGAAGTTAGAACTGGAAGAACCTGAAGAAATAGAAGTACCCATAGTGATACCAACAAGTGAGATCGTGAAATGCACTAAGATCCATAAGAATGTACCTCTAACCATAGCCAAGACCATATTCTTGTCTAGCCTAATTGAGTTTGAGTTAGGAGATTTAGATGTGATTTTGGGAATGGACTGGTTGGCCATGTTTAAATCTAAGATTGACTGTGAGAAGCAGAAGATTCACTTGAAGACTAGTCTAGGAAAGGTGGTATCGTATCGCCGTTTTGGGAAGCCTAGGAGTGTAGGAATCGTCACGGCAATGGAGCTCGTGAAATTAATACACAAAGGGAACCCTGTCTTCTTATGTAATGTGAGAGACCTAGACCATGTAATGAAAGAGCAACCAGGGGATATTGCAGTGGTGAGTGAATTCTTGGACATGTTTCCGGAGGAGATCCCGGGAATGCCGCCCAATCGACCAATCGATTTTACCATAGGTTTAGCACCGGGAACTGCACCAATCTTGAAATCCCCATACCGAATGGCTCCAGCAGAAATGAGTGAGTTGAAAGGTCAACTTGAGGAATTGCTAGAGAAAGGTTGTATTAGACCAAGTGCATCGCCTTGGGGAGCGTCAGTCTTGTTTGTGAAGAATAAGGACGGTAGCATGAGACTCTGTATAGACTACAGGGAACTCAATAAGGTCACAAAGAATAAGTATCCATTGCCTAGGATAAATGATCTATTTGACCAGTTGAAAGGAGCAGGAATGTTTTCGAAGATCGATTTGAGGTCGGGTTATCATCAGTTGAGAATCGCAGATCACGATATACCAAAGACTGCATTTAGGACTAGATACGGTCATTATGAGTTCACTGTTATGCCTTTTGGGTTAACCAATGCACCTGCGATCTTTATGGACTTAATGAACCGAGTATTCCATGCATTCTTGGACAAGTTTGTAGTAGTTTTCATAGATGATATTCTGGTCTACTCTAAGAATGAGGAGGATCATGCGGAACACTTAAGGTCAGTGTTGAGTACCCTTAGAGACAATCAGTTGTATACTAAATTCTCAAAGTGTGAATTCTGGCTAGAATGAGTTGCGTTCTTAGGACATTTTGTATCTAAGGAAGGAGTCGCAGTGGACCCTGAAAAGATAAAAGCGGTCAGTGAGTGGCCTACACCTAAGAGTGTCACCGATATTCGAAGTTTTCTTGGTTTAGCGGGTTATTATAGACGCTTTGTGCAAGACTTTTCTAGAATCGCCAAACCAATGACAACCTTGATGAAGAAAGAAGCGAAGTTTGAATGGAATGACCAGTGTGAGGAAGCGTTCCAAGCCTTAAAGACGCGATTGACAACCGCGCCAGTGTTAACTTTGCCAGTTGAGAGCGGTACTTATGATGTGTATAGTGATGCCTCTAAGAATGGTTTAGGGTGTGTGTTGATGCAGAACGGGAAAGTGATTGCGTATGCATCGAGGCAGTTGAAGCCATATGAATCCAATTACCCTACCCATGATTTAGAGTTAGCATCCATAGTGTTTGCATTGAAGATATGGAGACACTATCTATATGGTGTGAAATGTAGGATATTTACGGATCATAAGAGCTTAAAGTACATTTTCACACAGAAGGACTTAAATATGCGCCAACGAAGGTGGTTGGAATTTATCAAGGACAATGATCTGGATATTCAGTACCATGAGGGAAAAGCCAATGTAGTTGCAGATGCCTTGAGTAGGAAATCAAGTCATGGTGTGAATGCGTTAGTAGTTGCTAACGAGCTGTGTAAGGACATGCAGCGATTGAATCAAGAAATAGTGAGTGGAGAATGCCTTGAGAGTATGATGAATGCCTTAACCATCCAATTGTCAGTATTTGATGAAATCAGGGAGAATCAGGGTGGTGATCTTAAGCTAGAGCGGATCAAGGCAAAGGTTTCGCAAGGAAATGAGGTTGATTTTAAGATCCACGAGGATGGAAGTTTGAGGTATAAAGGACGTTGGTGTGTACCTCAAAAGTGTGATGAACTAAAGGAGAAGTTGATGAGAGAAGGTCACAATACGCCATATTCTGTTCACCCGGGAGGTGACAAGCTGTATAAGGATCTGAAAAAGGTCTATTGGTGGCCGAGGATGAAAAACGAAGTGGCTGAATTCGTGGCAAGGTTTTTGACTTGTCAGAAAGGTAAAATTGAGCATAGGAGACCTCAGGGAAAGGTCCATTCTTTAGAAATTCCGAGTTGGAAGTGGGACTGTATCTCAATGGACTTTGTCACTTGTTTTCCCAAGTCGAAAAGTGGAAATGACACCATTTGTGTAGTGGTCGATAGGTTGACTAAGTCAGCAGTGTTCATACCAATGAAAGAAACCTGGAAAATGGAACAACTTGCCAAAGCTTACGTCAAACATGTAGTGAGATTACATGGAGTTCCTAAGGATATCGTATCAGATTTAGATTCTAGGTTCCTTTCGAATTTCTGAAAAAGTGTGCAGAAGAACTTTGGTACCACATTGAAAATGAGTACATCGTTCCACCCAGCCACAGATGGACAAACCGAAAGAACTATTCAAACCTTAGAAGATATGCTAAGAGCTTGTGTGATTGATTTCCAAGGAGGATGGGAAGATAGCCTAGATTTAATTGAGTTTTCATACAACAATAGCTATCATGCCAGTATTGGAATGGCACCATTCGAAGCCCTGTATGGACGAAAATGTAGAAGTCCACTATGTTGGAGTGACATTAGTGAAACCGTTGTACTAGGTCCCCAATTGATAGAGGACACTATGAATCAGGTTAGAACTATTCAATCCAAAATCCAAGCCGTGCAAGATCGCCAAAAGAGCTACGCAGATTTAAAGCGTAGGGATGAAGAGTTCCAAGTAGATGACAAAGTGTTGTTAAAGGTTTCACCAATGAAAGGAGTGATGATATTTGGGAAGAAGGGAAATCTTAGCCCAAAATATATAGGCCCATATGAAATCTTAGAACGGATAGGGAAGGTAGCATATAGACTAGCCTTGCCCATGGATTTGCATAGAGTGCATAATGTGTTTCATGTGTCCCAATTGAGGAAGTATGTCCCGGATAAGTCTCATGTACTGCAACCGGAGACCATAGAGTTAGACCAAAGTTTGACCTTCGAGGAAAGACCTGTCAAGATACTTGATAGTAAGGTGCGTAGCACTCGAACTAAGGATGTTAAGATCGTAAAAGTGTTGTGGTCTAACCAAGAGTCTGAGGAAGCTACCTGGGAAGCGGAGGAGGAAATGAGAAAGAAATTTCCCGAGCTTTTTCTCGAGGTTAGTTGAGTTACGGGGCCATAACTCGTTTTCTTTAAGGGGGGTAGAGTTCGGTAGAATTTCGCGCTTTTTACCTTATTTACCCAATTTACCCTTAGGAATATGCTTGAATCGTTGCTTCTAGTGAAGTTTCACTGTTTATTGTCATGTTGAATTACTTAAAGAGTACAGCAACTAAAACTTTTTGCAAAGAAAACGCACTAAAGTCTCAAAATAGTCTCAAGTTTAGTTTTAAAATCGTGATTTCCGTGCCCAAGTTTCGGGACGAAACTTCTTTTAAGGAGGGTAGACTGTAATACCTCGTATTTTTCTATTATTATAAATATATTTTATTATATTTATAAAGCATTTCGTTGTATTTTTACAAAGTAATTTCATTTAATGGGAATTAAATGCGCCTTTTATTTTTAATTAATTTAAATATTAATTATTTCGAAAACCGTATTTTATTAAATAAATTCAAGGAATTTATTTTGACGGGAATTGTTGGGTCGTATTTCAAAAACGAATTTAATAAACTTAAAGCCCGGTCGTTTTGTTTTAATTAAACCCAACAAAGCTTGCAAGGAAATTAATGAACTAAGCGCGAAAGCAAGCCCAACTCAAAATTACCCTAACCTAGCCCACAAGGGAGAGAAAAACTATAAATAGATCCTCTCATTAAACCCTCACAAGAATTTTCAGCACTCCCTCTCTCTCCTCACTTCCTCTCTCCTTGCGGCACACCCACACACCCCTCTCGTTCGACCCTTTCTTGCAGCCCAAGGCACGAGCATTGCTTGAGTGCCTTGCCTCGCCCCGCAGCCCCGCAGCCCCGCAACGCCCGTGTTGCTGCGGCCTTGTGCGCCCAGCACTCGCGTGCTCCCTTTCTTGCCCAGCTCGCCTCGCGTTCCCTCGCAGCCCGCAGCCCAGCCTCGTGATGTTGATGCTGCTGTTGCCCTCGCCGAGCACTCGCGTGCGTCCCTGTCGTCGCCCCTCGCTGCGCGCTGCACTGCTGCGGTGCGTGTGCTTGTGTTGTTGTGTTGTTGCGTTGATTGTTCGACGCACACGCACACAACACAATTAATTGTTGTGTGCGTGTGTGTTGTTGAATTGGGACAATCAAATTATGTTTTCAAAAATATTAATTTTCAGTTTTAAATTGATTTAATTATTGTGATTAAATTTAATTATTGGATTGTTTAGATTAATTAAAACGGTTATGAACACCGTCTTGGGTTAGTATTGTGTTTTAATTAAAGAGATTAGTTTTGATGATTTAAATTATGATTTTCAGATTTAATATGTTTATAAAGTGTTGATTTTTGAAGTCAAAACATGTTTTCGGATTAAACTATTGCTAGGGTTTTGGTTTCAAATTAATTAAGCAATTGATTTACATAATTTAATGACAATTTAAATTATGGGAATCAATCAAAATTTTCAGAATGTTTATTAGCCTTAAAAGGATGGTTTTTTAGAGTTTTAAAGCTAAAAAGTCAATGTTTTTATGCTAGGACTTGAGTTGACTATTTGAGACTATTAAATTACCAATTAATGAATAAATTTTAATTAAACTAAGGGTTTTAGTTTCTTAAATAGTTGCTGGAAATTTAGTAAACATGGATAATAATTTAGTTCTCTTATTTGTTTTATAGGAGTTGATTTCTAGTGAGTCGTGATTCGCACAGTGGCCCCCGTACTTAGGTATTCCAGGTACGTACAAGACTAGGGTGACCAGAGGGATGGCAATGGGTAGGGTCTGGGTAGGGTCTAGTAATACCCGGACCCAGACCCTAACTTTTTGACATATACCCATACCCTACCCTTACCCTATAGGGTCTAAAATTATAAGACCCTTACCCGGACCCTATGGGTCCGACAGGGTATGGTAGGGTCTGGGGTCTTATGCGGGTCCGCATAAAATTATAACTTTTATTTCCTTTTTTGTATGCAATTATATGTAATATGCAAAAATAATACAAGAACAACGATTAATAAGGCATTTTAAAACAAATAAATAACTAGTCATCAAAAATTATCCTTGTCTTTCTCTTAAACACAATACATTTTAAAGTACGAAGCTCATAAATTACAAAATCCCACATTCTTAACTACACAACATTAATGTTAATAAATAGGCATCCATTCAGTACTTAGTAGTAGTTATCGTCAATATCATCATCTACTTCATCATCAAGATCCAAAAAAAAAAGTGAAGTACATAAAAATAACAAAATTTAAGCGGGTCTAAATATAAGGTATGGGTAGGGTATGGGTCTTAAGGGTCCGCAGGTAGGGTATGGGTAGGGTACGGGTCTGAAAAATTCAGACCCTTACCCTACCCTAAAAAAAACAGCATATGCACATACCCTACCCTTACCCTATAGGGTCTAAAAAATAAAGATCCATACCCTAATTTTAGGGTAGGGTCTGACAGGGTCCGGGTAGGGTCCTGGACCCGCTGCCATCCCTAGTGACCACCCATCCCTTGAGGACTTTGTGAAGTGTTTTGAATGCGAATCATGTGAACTTATATGTTGGAAATTCATGTTTGATGATTGGGAATGAGTATGTTATTATGAATTCATGTTTAATGTTGAGATCAAGCATGTTATTATTGTTGTTGAATCTATGTGAACGAGCATGTTATGAATTGAATTATGCTTTATAGATTCTATTGAACTATCATGTTATGGACTTTTATAATCGTTGAATTATGTCAAGCATGTTGTTCAAATTGGTTTGCATGTATGAGTAGTGCGCATGCAAGTTGTTGTTATTATTATTATGCTATAGTACAGGATGTCTAGCATAATTATTGAGCCAGTCGAATATTGCCAGTGAGCAATATATATTCTACTAAAGGGGTGGAATATGTTAGAGAGTCTATGTGAATTGAATTAAGGACAATTCGTGCTAAGGGCACACCCCGCTTGTTAATAGGCAATGTCGGGTTATCTCAAACAGTGTTTTTGAGAAGGAACAATGGGAGTAATTTCACTTGAGTCTATGTTTGATCATAAGTCCTAAAGAAGTAAAATAATGAAGTGTCATTGTGGAATTGTTTAATTGTTCTATTGTTTGTATGTTGTGTCTTGAGTCGCCTTGAACATAATATACTAATAACGTAAAGTGTAACCCAAAGAGCTTCAAAACTCTTGGAACGTATATACCTTGAGTATGAACAATGGGGGGAGTCTTGCCGGAAAACTTGTACTCCTAGAATGATACAAGACGTTGTTTCATTCTCTTTTATGCCGTTGTGCATTGGAATTCCTGTCGGTATGGCCCAACTGTCGGTAGTAGCCCGACTTATTTTTGGTGTATGGTTGGTTCCCATCACCCTTTCTTTCGTTTTGAGGATACTTTACTTTACCCGTTCGAAGCTACTTTTATTAAACCGTGAGTCAAGAGTCGTGTCTCGTGTCGAGTCTTGTCTCCATGTTTACTTGTTTATTTTATGGCTTTTGCATGTGGATTATTTAATTGTCGAGTGAAGCATGTTAGGATAGAATGTTATTCTAGCTTGTCCGTACTCAGCTTTCGCTGACTTCGTGCTTCATGTCTTCCGGTCATGGCCTTTGCCTTAATGACCCTATGATGATCCATCAATTGCATTTGCGTTGTTGGGGAGTAGATTTTTAATAAAGCAGGTTTGTAGAGATAACTTGCCGGAGCAGTTATCATGGGATTCGAGGTGAGAGTTTTATGCTTCCGTAATTTTATGAATTCTATTTTTATTTATAGTCATGACTAATACTACTATTTTCAGTTAATGGATTTTCAAACGGTTTGTTTTAGTTTGGGCCTCAACGGTTCCAACTTATTTTAATTACCATTAACTATTTATTTAATATGTTTTGAAAGTTAGTTATTTCCGCTGCGTAATTCTGGTAAATAGCCTTAGCTGTTATCACGGTGGCGGTAATATCCTGGTAATTCCTGTGTTTTAAGTTGGAAAATGTTTTATAAAAAGCAAGGAATTATTAGGGTGTTACAACTGGTGTCGTTGGACTTGGATGAGGGCGTAGCCTTGCCCTTACCCTTCTTGCCCTTATTCTTGCCTGATTTCTTGAAGTTCTTGCCCTTACGCACCATAAGCACATTGTGCTTATTCTCTTGCTTGAGCGTCTTTTCAGCGATTTTCAGCATACCATGAAGCCTAGTAAGAGTTTTCTCCATGATGTTCATGTTGTAATTCAACTTGAACTGATCATATCCACTATGAAGCGAATGGAGAATGATGTCAATAGCCATTTCATTTGAGACGTCAGAATCTAGAGCTCTCATGTTCTCAAAGAGTCCAATCATTTTAAGAACATGTGGGCTCACTGGTTCTCCTTTCTTGAGCTTAGTCTTAAGGATCAACCTCTGAGTCCCGAATCTTTCGATTTTGGCTTGGTCTTGAAACATGTTCTTCAACTCCAAGATAATTTGGTAAGCATCCAAGTTAATGAACGTTTTCTGATGTTCAGGACTCATGGATGCAAGCATCACACATTTGACATCCCTGTTGGCCTGGATCCAACGGTTAAGGGCAGCTTGAGTTACCTCCGGCCCAGCCTCTTCCGGTAACTCTTCCTCAAGGACATATTCCTTTTCCTCATGCATTAGAACTATTTGCAAGTTCCTTTGCCAATCGAGGAAATTATTGCCATTCAACTTCTCTTTGTCGAGAATTGAACGCAGGTTGAAAGTGTTGTTATTGTTTGCGGCCATTTGATTACTACATTTGAAACGAATTTGCAATAAATAATCATTTATAAACTTTAATAACTTTGAAATAAAAGCTGACATGCAATCATTAAAGCTATTAAACATTTCATTCATGCAAAAAGCAAAACATGGTCCAAAATTAATGAAACGATTCCAAGACCCTAAAAGTCCTAAATCCTTAAGCAGCTTTGGCATGTCTTAAGTAGTTTAAGATTCTAGGTAAGCAAAACCTATTGCTAGTAATCTCCAAATTACTCTTGGTTAATAAATTAATACCATAATTTATCCCATTGCCACAACATAATGCCATTGTACGTTGTTTGAGTTGAAACCACAATCAACGTGCTCCTTTGGGACGCCTTACCACCTAAGTCAACTAAAATAGCACCTCGCTTTGGCGTAAACCTACTACCTTAGATCCTTAGATTTTTGTAAGTGCTTGATTTGGAAGGCATTTTTTAAACTCAATATTACTTTGGACCTAGTTGTTTCTATGTTGGTTCGATTATTTAGTGAATTTAATCTAATCGAGTCATACGAAACAACCTATTCATGCAAAGTATACATACATACATTCAAGCATAATATATATCAAAATGCATAAATAAATGGTGAACTAGTATGGCCCAAAACATCTTGTCTTGAAGCATCCAATCTTCATCACCATCTTGTTAGCTTGGCATCGTCTTGAATCTTTGTTCAATTGCTAACTTAAAGTTCTAAACTTAGAAATACTTGAAAATAATAAAATTACATCAAAATTTCCATGGTACGCAGACCATATTTAAAACTTTACATTCAAAGATAGAACGGTTCGCAGACCGTATTTAACTACCCTAAATGGCCATTCTAGTCACTTGGAGTACCTGCATTACATAAAATATATATTCTATGCATTCATCCATTCGTATGCTAAAACGAATGGCCCATATAATTATGCAAGTATTTACGTGAATTAATTAAAATTCACGTTCACATAAACGCCTCCTAAAAGATTATCAATTTCCAAATTATTAATCCTTAAACTTTATTCTAATTAAAATTGAATTTAATTAAAATAATGCGACCTACGAATATAATTAAAAAATAATTATTTCATTTTAATTTCATTTAGTGGCTCCCACTCAAACCAATAATTATTCCGGATAATTAATTATAAAATATTAAATTAAAACTCGCGGCCCGGCCCAAGTAAATAAAATATTAAATTAAATATCCCATAAGCCCAAATTAATAAAAACATGTCAAGCCCAACGAAATACACAAATTTAAGAAAAAATGTCCAAGTGCATGCTCGGGCTAGGCTTGCGCCCTGCCCATTTCCGCGCTTGTGTGGCCTACGAGGCATACGAGCAATGCTCGCACACCCCGCAGCCTGGCGCGCGCGTCCCCGCAGCTCCGTGCAGCCCTGCCGGCTTCGTTGTGCTCGTCGCTGCGCTGCGTGCGCAAGGCTTCGTGCCTTGCTTTGCTGGCAGCACTCGCAAGCCAAGGCGCCTGCCTTGCTCTCCCTTTCCTCGCCCAGCGCGCGGGCGGCACGCAGCTCGCTTGCTGCCGCCCGCGTCGATGCGGCTCGGTACAGGCATGGCAGCCCTCGTGGCTCGTCTAGCCACACGTCCACCCCATCCTTGTGTTCGTGCCTTTGGTTCGTACTACGGACCAACTTAATTAAAAATAAAAAAAAATCACGAACTTTGCATTAATGTTATTTTTCATAAAAAGTTACGATTTTTATTTTCGAAAAACAACGGTTTTTACGATTTAATAAAATTAACGACAATCCAATTTCGTAAAATATTAAATCAAGGCTAACATTATTCAAATTTTAAGAACGAACGAATCAACCAAAAATTTGAACTATTAAATAATAAAATCTAAAAATTTAAATCGTTCTTTAAACATTCAAACTTCAGATTTTAATAATTAGGCTTAAGTGCGAATAAAATTAACGAAATCATTCAAAATTTTAATCCAATAGTTTTTAAAATTAACCACTGACCCATGAAGTTATATCCCCTTTCCCAATTAACCGAATTATTAGTTATAAATTATTTAAAAAATCAATTAGGGATCTAATTTTTAGGAATTGGGGAAAAACAAATTATTGTTTATACTTATCGGAAAAATCTGAAATTTTACCACAGATCAAGAATATACCCAGCAACATCGTGTCGAAATTTCAAGCAATTTCGAGTTGGTTAGGTGGACCTTTTAATTGAATTACTTTCCGACACTTTTAATTTTATTAAAAAATTAACAAAAATGCCACCGTCTTCTTAAGTACTCGCCCCTCTTCTTCTTCTTCACCGTTTCTCTTCTCTCCCGCCGTCTTCTCCTTCCTCGCTGCTACCGCGCTTAGTCCTCTCCTATCAATGAATTTCTCCGATAAAATGGATTCTCCGGACGTCCTCTCCTCTCGCCGCCAACCTTCAACCTTCGTCGGCGGAAATGGTGGATTCGCCGGACTTTCCACCACCAGCACCACCAAATTACCGGAAGAAGCAGCTTGTATTTCTGGGTAATTTGAGGTGAATTAATGCCTAAATTAATCCTAATTAACACCTAATGAACCCTAATTAACTCTAAATCCCCTCTCTCCCCTCACCGTCCTCTCTCCTCTCAATCTCACATCTCTTTTTCCTGGGTATCAAAATGGTGAACCAACCACAATTTTTCCTTCTTCAAACCATCTTCATCAAACATCAATTGCTAACTCAAATCCCCAAATAATCGAACCCAAATTTTCGAGTGAATTGAAATCGTGAATTGAAGTTTGATGAAGAAGGGGAGGTTTAAGACGATGACGAATGGTGATGATGATACTGAAGTGGCGGTACTGAGTAATAAATTGAAGATGAAATTGAAGATGCCGATGATGAAGACACTGTAGGGGAATACAGTCAAACATAATAACATGTGCGGAAACAATCCCCAAAGCCAAGAAACATGTATAAAGCACAGATTAAGCATATTTACATTCGAAGCGTATTTCCCTAGTAATCTGTCAACAAAACGAACTTAGAACTCCACTTGTTGTTCCTCTACTTGGTTCACCAACACGATCAGATCCGTCTTGATAACCGTAGCATAGACAATCAATCAAGAGTTTTTGCTTTTTGGGAAGAACTAACTTTTGGAGGCAAAGAGAGAATTAGGGTTCTCTGAGTGTCTAGGGTTAGAGAGTGATTAGTTGTCTGGAAAACATGAGTGTATAGGTTATTAGAATAACCTAGCAAACCAACCGGCCAAGCCAAAAGGCCATGACCGGCCAGCAAGCCCACACGGCAATCGACAAGCAAGCACGCAGCCAGCTGGGTCATGGGTCGCGCGCTGCTACTGCTGCGTTGTCGTCTTTGGCCCGCGCGCACACTCAGCCGCTTGGCTTTGGCCAGCGCTGTTGTGTTATGTTGCTGCGCATCATGCGCCCATGGGCCTCGAATGCTTCGTGCATTCGGCTCGTGGGCCGCTCTTCGTATTGCGTCTAAAATTGTCTTTCGATAATTTATTTATCGTGTCGTACTTGAAGATCCAACGTCGTGCGATACGATTATTCGTTTCGACTAGCTTACGAATATACGCAATACGATATATGATTTTGATGCAAGGTCGTATCGTATAATACGTTTTCCAAAACTAATTCCTGAAAAGCTATTAAATGAATTTCCGATTCATTTAATGCGGTGATCTGTTACGTGCCATTGGTGTGACCTTGTAGGTTCAGTCAAGAGTAAGTTGTGAGCTTAATATTCATTAGAACTCACTGATCGGAAACATTGCTCCAGCTAGCTGTTCCGATCACTTGATCTCACTGAATTAATTGTTCGCAATTAATCTGAATCTTGGTATTAGACTTAATGCACCTTGGGTGAAGGACATATTTCCTTCAGACAGCAGGACATGAATTCATATTTCTGTTGAAATTGAAGATGCTGAATTCAGATTTCATGTTGCCCCTATTTTCTGGGCTGATTTTTTTTGCGAATTTGGGGGTTGGATTTGATGGACGGAGAACAAAAATAGATAGAGTAGAGAGCATAGAGGGTGAAGCAGCAATTAAGAGAGAATACATAACTAGATTTTAGAGGAGATTTTGGAGCAACATTTGTTGGTGTTTTTCAGATTTTGATTTTCATTGGTTTTCCTATTTTAGATTTTAGAGCTGAGTTCTTCGTGAGCATAGAATAGCAGTGGCAGCAGCAAGGGGCGAAAAACAGCAGAATTTAGGTAGATTAGAGAGAGATTATAGACACTAGAATTCGAATTTGTAGTTTAGATTTTCGATTTTAGGAATTAAATTCTCAAAATTTAATACTCTCTTCTTCAATATTATGGGTTATGTTCTTCAGTTTTCAGATGTATTGTTCTTCAATTTTGGGCTTCAAATTCAATTATTAATGGTATAAGCTGTTTGGGTATTTGGTGGAAAAAACTTTATAAATAGGTGTATACTATGCAAAAAGTTTATAAATAGGTGTATTTGGTGAATTATTAACATGACTTAACGGAGGACTAACGGAAAGTCATAATAGGGGTATTTGGTGAACAAGTTTGAAAAGATAGGGGTATTCTATGAATTTTGAAACGCGCAGGGGTATTTGGTGCATTATTGCAAACCTCAAGGGCATTTCATGAAAATACCGTATTATAATTGTACAAAATCATTAACCATGTACATACCATATTTTTCGTAAATAAATTATATGAAGTATATATAAAATGTATTATAGATATGTTAAGGATAGATCTGCTAACAAAAAGTCACGTACCTGCTTTTTACCATCATTAACTTCAATGGTTGTAGCTGTGTACTTGCTTTATTTGCAAAACTCTTAACCTAGTAGCTTAACTATTGGGAGTTATTTTGATAAATTAGATTGGCCAAGCAAAGTAGCTTTCGCAAGCTATTATAATTTGCTTGGAAAAAACCTATCCAGTTAGGAGGTGAGTTATACTTAAAGTAAAAGAATAATTAATGTAAAAGTGGAATCTAGCTATAAATAGCAAGCTAGCTTGCCATTGAGTTATAAATCTAATATTTATATATAAAGGAGGCATATTTGCTGAACTATTAGAGCGCCACCTAGGATTACTAATGGTTTCGGCCAATGAAAAATAAGATTTCTAATTTATTTTTGAATTAAAAAAATCGAGTGCCACGTAGATAATTAATTAGGTGTCGCGTCACGTAGATATTTAAATTAATTAATTAATTACTAATATATACAATTCCATCCAAAATCAAACACTCTAATAATTAAAAAATAAATCTAAAATAAAATTCATCCAAAATCAAACACTAATCTAAAATAAAATTCAATCCAAAGTCAAACATTAATCCAATATTAGAGCGCCACGTAGGAAATCTAATGGTTTTGGCCAATGAAAAATAAGACTTCAAAATTAATTTTGAATTAAAAACTCGAATGCCACGTAGATAAATAATTAGGTGCCACGTAGATATTTTATTAATTAATTATTAATATATCTTATATACAATTTCATACAAAATCAAATACTATAATAATTAAAAAATAAATCTAAAATGAAATTCAATCCAATAAAAAAAACCAATCTATCTAATATATA
Organism: Spinacia oleracea; assembly: GCF_020520425.1. NCBI lineage: Eukaryota > Viridiplantae > Streptophyta > Magnoliopsida > Caryophyllales > Amaranthaceae > Spinacia > Spinacia oleracea. The sequence continues at coordinate 71,702,500 of NC_079491.1, read as the reverse complement.
AAATATAGCAGTTGATATATATAGGAGTTTTATTTTAACGTAAAAATTTAATAGAAACCGTGCATCAAATTAGCTTAAAATCTTAGGTGACATGACAAGCTAATTTTACAATTAGCTTGCTATTGGAGTTTCTGTAGGCAACTGATGACCATCGTTTACTTCACAGTTAGAGCATCTCCAATGGTTACATGTAGGGACTAGCTTGCAATTTTCATAAAATTCCTAGCTACTAGCCAACCATTGGAGTACATATATATGAGAAATTAGCCAAGTTAAGCAAATTAGCTTGGAAAAAAAAGAACGGGATTTTTTTTGTTTATTTGATAAACTTGTGAATTGAATCATAAAAATAAATTTTAAAAAATGGTTAAAAAAATTCAAGCAACTTGCTAACCATTGGAGAAAAATACACATGAAAAAATAGTAGCTTGAAAATCTAATATGGCAAATGAAAGCAACTTACCAATTTACTTACCATTAAAGATGCTCTTAGTTAAAGATTAAAATAAATGCAACTTGTTGGATAACTCACCTACCCAACGTTTTATTGAAAAGTAAAATGTGAAAACCAAATTTTTCTATATTTGCTTAGAACAATTAACATAAGTATAGTTGTTTTAAAACTTATTCCTCATTTTACATTGAATGAAAATTAATTACCAATGTACTGTCCACGTAGGATGGGAATGAGGTTCGTATTTTATTTCAGTTTCTAGAGCAAAACCGCTCAACCACTATTCAAGATAGTTGTTTACAAGCTTCCCATTTTACCTGCCTCAACCACTTAGATCCTCTCTCTCATGTTCTTGGTTCACAGTTCTTTTTCTCTCTCCTCCAATTCACTTTTCTGGTTTTCAATTCATCGCCCAAATTTAAAAATCAACATTCTTTGTATTGCTTTTATAAAAAATTCAAAATTTGATCTAGTTTCCCCCAATTTGTTAGTAGATTTTATCACCCCAATTTGTTGGAATTTTCGAGAATCATATCTGATTGCATGTTTTGGTTGGGTTTATATTTGTTGGGTTTTTGGAGTTGAATTTACAGGTTTTTTTTGAATTTGATGAGGCCAATTGAGAGATGATTGTTAACCGGCCATCTAATTTGGATATGCCAGATCTAAGAAATCTAGTTGATGAAAATTATTGCTGATCTAAGAAATCCAAGGACCATATTTGTGTTGTTAACCATGCATGGAGGCCAAGCTTTAATAATCAAAAACTAGTTTTTTATCCCGGGCGATGCCCCGGGTCATTACACGAAAAACCATATTTATTCCATTACATACAAAGAACGTGATTAAATGCTTATATTATTTTTCTTCTTCATTATTTTTCCATTTGCTATATTTTGTTTGGAAAGAAATAAATCAAACATGATATATAGCTTGGTGGATAAGTCTTTATTGTTTGAAACCTGCGGTCAAGGGTTCAAGTCTTACATAAACAATATTTCTATTTTTTTTAATTGTATGTAAGTGCATGAAGTACCACCCTTTATGAAGGAAGAGGGAAGCGCCACATGGAAGATAAACTTGATTGTAAACGCCTTTTAAAATGTATAGTATAGATGTTGATGGAAATGCTGCTACTCGATGGAGGAGAGAGAAACAAGAAGGGACGCGTGGAAGAGGAAGGAAAGACAGTGAAGTTTTTTTGTCCACTATTTTTTTTAAAGTAAAATGGTTATCCGAGCCTATGTGGACAGTCGTTTGGTAATTAAGTTTCATTCCAAAACAAAATGGAAAATCAGTTTTAAAAGAGTAATATTTCCGTCAATCGTTCTATTTTCTTATCTCTATTTCTCCATGTTCCTTCCTCCAGCCTCCAAGCATCCATGGAGGACAAAACTATAAACAATGCTCATTCCACCGAAAATCAAAATTATATATGAAAGTATCTATCAATTCTTAAGATGTACTCCCTCCATCCCGAAATACTCACACCATTTTGACTGGACACGCTTGTCAATGCACAATTTTAACCACTAATATCTTTAACTATATATTATAGAAACTTATAAAATATTAATATTTTGAAAATATATATTAAGATGAAGACAACAATATATTATGTACTAATATTTTTTTCATATACTATAAATAAAAAAAGGGTCAAAGTGAATTATGTGAATAATGAAAAAGTCAAAACGGTGCGAGTATTTCGGGACGGATGGAGTAACCCTTTAAAAGCTAGGCAATTGAGAATTTAATAGGGTGAATCTTGATTTTATTTTATTTTTTAGTTATTTTGAATCCAACATTTTTTTTTTACAAAAATCATGGTGTGTCACGTGACACATCATAACACAATGTCGCTCCGCCACTTGCTGCAAGCATGGACGGTGGAGGCAGACTTGAAAGGCCAACAGTGGTAAGGAAGTGCGTGTGGGTGGCCAGTAATGGTTGTGATGCGAGGAAAGTTAATAGCTAGTTAGACTTAGTTAGGGTTTATTAGGTGTTAATCAGGAATATTTTTGGTTAATCACTATTCCTCCGTCCCTTTTTGTTCTTTACATAGTCTATTTCGGTGTTCCATTTTGTTCTTTACATTTCTTTTTATATTATTACATATATGCCTAATATTCTATCAAAATTTGTGTCCAAGAAACCAATTAAATTCATTGGGGTATTTAATATCTCACACTTTTCCATTGGGGCATTAAATCTTTTTCATTTTCCCAATGCAATTTTTTTGATAAAAGTGAAAACATTATAAACAATCGTAATTTGCCTTGTTTAAATAAAAAATAGAGGAATCTCAATGCACATCACTTAGTTGTTAAATCGCATGCATAATACCAAATGTAAAGACCAAAAAGGGGTGGGTGGAGTAGTTAATTAGAGTTAAATTGTGATCATGGGTTAATGACTAACGAACGTTAACGTCGTTAGTCAACAAGGTATTTGGTGAATTTCTTATAACAGAATGGTATTTAGTGTATTTTGGAAACTTAACAGGTATTGGTGCATTACACAAAACCTCACAAGAATTTCATGAAAAAATCGTTGATGCGCCCCAAGTACGTCAAAATACCTACATCTCACACACAAGTGATAATAATTTAGTCCACTTGACTCAATTTAATGACATTAAAATAAATATAGTGGACAAGGGGTAAGTAAGAGGAAGAACTCTACTAACTACAAACATGCAATCACTAGCACACTTTACTCTAATAAATAATTGTTAGTTTGGGGTTGTTCGCACAACTTGTCAGTTGCACTAATCGCATAAACGGAGCAATCTATAAAAGAAGGTCTAGGGAAAAAGGAGTCCTCTTAGAATATTCATGCAAATGAAAGCCTTTCTTACTCCACTCATACATGAACATAAGTCTGATTTACTTCCTAATATGGGGGCTATTTCCAACTAATACAAACAATTCGCATCCGACTGTAGCGATATGGTTCAACGTATCCAGAGTTATGTTTCCGATTTCCTACCTAGACTCTGATGGTCACACGATAGAGATAGGAAAAAAAAAATATAAATGAAGCTCAACACATATTATAGCCACTACTCTAGGGTCGACACTAAGAATGAGGTCTTTCCCGTGTCAAAATGAGCATATCTAGTGTCAACTGCTCTTTGCTCAGTGTCTAGCTAGGAGAACGACCATAATCAACAAATCGCGCTTTCTAGGGTCGACAATAAGAACGACCTAAACTCTGATTGGTCACACAATAGAGATAGGAAAAAAAATATAAATGAAGCTCAACACATATTATAAGCCATTATTCTAGGATCGACACTAAGAACGAACTCTTTTCTGTGTCAAAATGAGCATCTCTAGTGTCAATAGCTCTTTGCTCAATGTCTAGCTAGGAGAACGACCATAATGAATGAATCTCAATTTCCCTTGGGGTTTGGAACAAGGTAAAAAACATACAAGGCCAAACTAAACATGCTCCTAAACCCATATCAAGCAAGGGCGTAACATCACAACAACTACCAAAGGCTAGCATATACTAATATTACATACAAGCTAGTAAAGGGAGAGGGAGTTTTCATGCCATAATTCTATTAGGGGTCACTCAACCCACTAGTCCTAAGGGATCTACTCACACATGGTAGAACTTAAACTTATAAGGTCTAAGAAAACATATATGAAATCATGACTTTCAATTACCGGTAAAGAAACTCAACCTAAAAGATGAACTTGAAGATGAACAACAAGAACACACTAATTTGGGAAAAGAAACTCAACCTCAAATCATGAACCAAAAATTCAGAAATTATAAAGAAATCATTAAATGAAAGCAACAAAGAAATTAAGTTATGAAATTATACTTGACTTGGATTGAAAATGAAGATTTTTTTTCCAAATGTACAGAATTTGATAGACTTGAAGCAATAATAAACTAAGCTAAAAGTGTTTAAACTAATAAGTCATTATATATGTGAGAGCGGAAAGAATCCTTAAAACCTAGTAAGCTCCAAAAGGTCTGAAACCTAAACTAAAATACACTCTACACATGTGGGTTTATGATAACATTCTATTTATACAAGAGGGACATGTATCTAAGAAGTGGGGGTAGTCGTCAAGTAATGCAGGTGCATCAACAGGTCTGTGTGGTCCGTGCAAGAGGACTGTGCATCTTCTTCAAAGCTGGCAGAGTATTGGCTACACGGTTCGAGGTGCATCAACAGATCTGCATGGTTCGTGCAAGAGGACCTTGCATCTTCGTTAAAGCTCGCAGAGTATTGGCTACACGGTCCGTACAGTGTCTGTGCGAATGGAAACTGCACGGTTCGTTTCAGGTAGCACGGTCAGTGCCATACTCTCCAATGGTTGTTGGTCGCACGGTGGTGTAAGGACTTCACGGTCTGTGTGAGGTCGGTCCGTGCCCCTAGCTACTCCACTTCTTTTATTTTCTTCTCCTTTGCGTAGAAGCTTTCCTTATCTCATGGACATGACTTGGTTGGAGTTTTCTATTCTTACTTCTCTTTTATGTGAGACCTTCGATGATGGTGATGAGAGGGAAACAAGATAATCTCGGGGATACTCTCTTTCCTCATGAGAGTAGCTCTTCTCTCTTTTGGATTAGCCGGATATCCTTATTCCAATCTGTTGCTTTGACTTGGCAAAAAAATAGGGAGAGTGGAGCTCATCGTAGAAAACAAGTGAACAAATGCAAAGAAATATACATTTATACTACACTAATATGTACATAAAATAGTCTAACAACTCCTAAAGAAGTACAAATTACAAGCACATCAACCGTCAAAATAGTGTATGCGTTGTAAAACACATGTAGTAGTATGTGACCAACATAAGTTACTGGAGTTAGTGGGGAAGTCATAGGGTTGTGCCCCATCATCTGCAAAAATGTTTGGGAGTGACTCAAGCGATGACCTTCATAGCTTAGCTGGCTAACCTGTGTTAGATGTTGGTTCAGTAAAGTCTTTTCTTCTTACCTTTTAAAAAAAAATTGTAGTAGTATGTGATTGAATACATATGGTTGTTTATAGATTTTTTTGTGTGTATGTAATTGAGTAACAAGGGCAATACAAATTACAAATTAAATAGGGAAAGAAGAATTTAAACGTGAGACCTACTTATACATAAACTCTCATTTGTAAGTCTTAACTAATAGGCCAAAACGTAAACGTCAATGGGCATTTGTTCATAGATTGTTAACAATAACATTAAACCTATAAGGCTATACCTTTAAAATGCCCATTATAAACATGATTGTTTGAGTGTGCAATTCACACCATAAACCGATAATAAAATCGTGAAATACTCATTCTCATATTTTGAAATTCCGTCTCATGATTGCAATTAAAGTATGGAAAAGTAAAAATGAATTGCCACGCCTTGAAATCCTTTTTCCATGACAATTTGACAATGATAGTCTCACTTATTTCTTAGACCTAAACTGTCTTTTGAGACGATGATACAATTAGGCAATGACGTACAAATAGTATTATCATACGATATATGAAGTACTCCATTTTACGTATGAAGAGTATTATCATACGAAATACCCGGTATTATACAATCGTGTGCTCGAAGAAAGAATGCAATACAATTTGGGTTGGATTTATGGGACTACGCCATGAGAAGATTGGGAAAAATTGCGACGTATTTAAATCTGAATTCATTTTCCTCAATGAAACATTTTAAACTCGTACTTAAGAACCCCCCGGACATCTAAATATTGACCAAACTACCCGAATTCAATATTGACCCGCACCATTGTAATTCGATCTTTTTTTTATATATATATTCTTGAAAAGTACAAGAAAGGAAAAATAAAACTAAAATCAAATGGGTAGAGGCTGAAGAATTTAGGTGAATATAATATTTAGTACTCTCGCAAATCAGACTCTAACAAAAGTAGCCGACAAAATCCCTCTTGAATAACATTACTTGCACGATCATGCGCCTCCTGCACCTGTTCTCGATTAACCTTATAGATAACGCACCTGCTGAAAGCCTACCCATATGTCGTATCCTCAAATCGTCCATTGTTGATGAATATCTTGTGTTTGATGCTTTTGTAAAAGACGAGACCAGAATAGAAGAGTCAATTAAAATTAGGACCGAGTCAATCAAGCAAGAGATAGCTCATTGCATTCCATTTAGACACGCAGTAGCTTCAGCCTGGGCCGCAAACTGGGACATGTCCAGGGCAGAAGATCCAGTGTGAGCTATTGTATAATTTGTAGTTGATGCTAAAGACCACCTTGTTCCAGTAAGGTGATTGACTTTATTCCAGATTGCATCAGCTGTAAAGGAAAAAGGTATCACCATCTGCTTGTCGCCCTATTTCAACCTTCCAAAACTCGGCGGCTGAATAGGTGTTGCTTCTGTAAGATCGGAATGCAAACCCTACTGTTATCTAAACTTGAGAAGGGTTCCAAACTGTTTCAGACCATCCTGAGTATGGGTGATCACAACGGCAATACTTCCTATCTAATTTCGGAACACTCTATTATTTCGAGTAATCCAAAGAGCCCATAAAGTGAAATAAAGTAGGATAGTCTTTGACCATTCTTTCCATCCGAGATAATAAACAACCAGATATAATAGAGAATCCATTCATGAAAGAAAAGATTATCATCATGATTAAAGTGAATACCTAAATATCCACTCATCCAAACATGTTGTGCTAACGGACACAAATGAAACACATGTTGCACATCTTCCTCCTGTGAACTACAATGTTTGTACATAACCTCAATATGTATTCCACGATCCCAAAGATTAGTGAAAGCTGGTAGTCCACCTAACAATCACTTCCAAAGGAAAATTTTCCATTTTTCTGGGATTAAAAGCCTCCACAAGATTTTAATGAAATTCGCTGCGGATTGAGGGGTATCCCAAGACTGGTTTTTTTCCTACGAATCACAAATGAAAGCATAACCCGACTTCACATAGTACCTACATGGATGATGTTTTTTCTAGAAAATATAATCTTCCTTCTCACTAACGGGCAATTCTGTAGACAAGATATCCCTTGCATCATTCCATTGAAAAGTTTCTCTTACCATTGCAGCAATCCATTTAACATGATTTTGATACAAAGAATCACAAACTTTCCAATGTCGCGGTATTGTCGAGGCTTACTGTGGAAGAGAAAATAGGAATACGACCCTCAACCCATTTATGTCCTCCTGCTGGTACTCTATTTCCCGAGCCAATTTTTCAAGCACAACCTTGCAACAAAAGATTTTATGCCTTCCTTATACCCTGAAACCCCCAAGAAACATGACCAGTGATACGAGTTTGAGCAGTTGTTGTGAACAAAGAGAAACCCTTGGCTTAATAAACTTTTGAAAGGAGATGTTGGGGATAAGTATGAAGATGCGAAGCCTGTTTCATTAACAACACAAAATTGAACATAGCGACTTTCCTAATACCTAACCCTTCCATCCATTTTGGTAAATCAAGAATTTCACGTCGAAACCAGTGCATTCCCCTTTCTCTTTGCTTAGCCCAAAAGAAAACAGCTATCATCAAATCTCTCTTTTTTGCAATACCTAAAGGGATTTCCAAGAAATTGAGGACATGAGACATCATGGCGATGACAATAGAATTGATTAAAATTAGCTTCTATGACTGGGAGAGCTGGATTATATTCCAAGAAACCAAGAGATCAACAACCTTGTCCATCAGAAAATTAAAATGTAAAGACTTTTTCCCCACAATGCCAATTGGAACTCCTAAATGCGTCTGGAACTGAATTACCTGTTGCATTTGTAAAGTAGATTTAAAAAGTTATGGGTTCTCACAAGACATGTTAGGGATGACTTTCGTAAAGGATTTATGCAGATTAAGTCGTTGTCTAGAAATAACACATACCCTATTCAGAATAGCACTCACATTTGCACCTGCTTCTCGATTTGCTTTGAAGAAGATCATGGCGTCCGCAAAGAATAAGTGCGATATACAAGGACCTCGACGGACTGGTTCAATGCCTTGGAATTTCTTAATCTCTCTACCCAAAGTCAACATTTTTCCCAGTATATCCATGCAGAAAAGGAAAAGATAGGGAGACAACGGAACCCCCTGCCTTAGACCGCAGTTTGGCCGAAACGACGGTGAAGACCTTCCGTTCACCAAAACTTTAAAAGAAGTGGTGAAAATAAATTGGGAAATAAAATTGGTCCAATGAGAAGGGAACCCATAAACACGTGAAATCTACAGTAACTAAGAAATCCCAGTACACCCTATCATAAGCTTTGCTCATTTCTAACTTCATGGCCATCAACGGATCCCCCTGCCTTAGACCGCAGTTTGGCCGAAATGACGGTGTAGACCTTCCGTTCACCAAAACATTAAAAGAAGTGGTGAAAATAATTGGGAAATAAAATTGGTCCTATGAGAAGGGAACCCATAAACACGTAAAATCTTCAGTAACTAAGAAATCCCAATGCACCCTATCATAAGCTTTGCTCATATCTGTCTTCATGGCCATCAAGTTTGGATCCATACTATTTCGACTGTTAATAAAAGAAAGTAATTCATAACTTAACAAAATACTCCCAGACATATATTTTCCCGGGATGAAAGCAGGTTGTTCATCTTAGATCAACATAGAAAGAACAACTTTGAGTAATTCAATATTGATCCCACTTGATATGCAACTTGGCTCAAAATGCTACATGCCCAATTAAACTTTTAACTCACATTGACCCGATTAAAATGGTAAACTCATCTAAATTCATCAGATAAAGAAATTATCTTAACTCGCTTACATGACACATTGGCATATCATATATAGTAAAATTACGTTTAGTATATTTTGGTGCGAAAGACCTATAAGGGCAGGGCCAACTCCGACAATTTGGTGGCCCTGTGCTAAATTAAAAAATAAGGTCCCAATAATTTTTTTAAAGGAGGAAAACTACAGAATATAAAAAAAACATTTCTACTTCGTATCAATCGACCAACAACAACATAAATTTTATTCAAAATTAGAAAACTTTTATTTCTAAATCTGTATACCGACTATCATTCTCCTTTAAAAAAAACTATCATTCTCATTCTCTAGAGAAAAGAAACTTTCAATTTCTGTATAGAACTCGTCTTAGATAAATTAAAATCTTCAATTATGTTTTTCTTTTACTCCCAATCAAAAACATACTTGCTAATTGTATTAGACATAATTCAACAATTAGAAAACTAAATAAGATTGCAATTGTGTAGACACCTAATTTGTGTCTCCCCTCTAGGATGATGACGATACCATTATCCTTACTAGGCGGTTGGAAAAACTCCGTGCGGAAATCCCAATTGCTAAGAACATCTCCAAAATACAAAATCCAAAATCCAACTCCCGAGGCCGTTCCCCTTCCGGAACTCGGTACAAAATACAATTTTCAAAAACCAATTTCAAAATCCAAGTACAATCTCATCTAGTAGACCATTCCATTGGTTTTACTAAGCCTTTTCCACTCAAAATCATATAAGGCAAGTCAAATTCGGGCGCCGACCCACAAAATCGAGCAAGCCGGGCCTCGCCCCGTAAAACCGAAATTCAAAACCCGAAACGGCTTGTTTTTAGACGCAAAATCAGGTCTTAACCCCCAAGAAAGCACTACATGCCAAGCATCGTACTATTCGTAGGAAGGTACATCAATACAAGACAAATCAAGGACGGTGCCCGCGTCCTTGTTTTGGCAGCATCCACGCCACGTCACCAGCGCCCAGCGCTGCCAGCTGTGTGTTGCGCTGGCAATGGCTGGCGTATTGCAGCCATTTTTCCTATAAATACCCCCTAATTTCCAGCATTTAGGGAGGCAGATTCAATATACAACGTCGTAATACAAAAATTACGCCTCAAATCCAAATCAAAAAATCCTTCAAAAACACATACAAATTTCAAGTTCTAAACAATTGGGAGCTCTAAAAGGAATTCTTGCCTAAACCTAAATAGGTAATTCCGAATCCCACCATATTCAATCATGTTTCTTTGATTTTCCTATTTCAAAAATGATTAGCAAGTTGGCATTTTTATTACTAAAAATGTCACTCGCAACAATCATACATCTTTTCAAAATCCAAACTTTTCAAAATACAAAAATGCAAACTTTCAAGATTCAAGGATGTTCAAAGTTGTTTGCAATCACTTCTTTGAACTAGAATCACTTTCAAGTATGGAGTAATCAAAGATGACACCTATTTAACTTTTAAAGGTTTAGTCTTTGAGATTCAAGACTCCATTTTTCAATATACAAAGTTTTCAAATTTCAAGATCCCACAATGTTTAGGGTTGCTCATGACTACTTCCCTAAACTAGGATCCTTTCAAAGTAAGAGCACATCAAAGATCTAACCTTTTCAACATTAAAAGGCCCGATCTTTGAGATTCAAGTCTCTTAAGTTTCAATATTTCAAGTACAAGTTCAATATTTCAAGTTCAAGTTCAAGTACTTCAAGTTCAATATTTCAAGATTCAAACTTTCAAGTTCAAGTTCTATATGCAAAATCTAGGATACTATGGGATGAGCAAGTTCTCCCAAGTTGAGATTTTTGGCTTTGAATTCGTGTCGGGCGCACTTATTTTTAAGGAGCCGCTTGGCGTTCAAATCTCATGTGCCCAAGTACAAATTTCAATATCGCAATTTCAATTATGCACCTTTCAATATTGCAATTTCAATTATGCACCTTTCAATTCCGCAATTTCAATATCGCACTTTCAATTCCGCATCTTTACTTGCCTAGTCCTTCTAGGCAATGTGGACCTACTCCCTAGTCCATCTCTAGGGGGTCTTGTATTTACTAATTCCGCACTTATTTACTATTGTAATGTTGCTTTATTTTCTTTATTGCCTTCATCACCATACATGCTAAATACAACAAAATGCAAGGTTACATCACGCTTAACAAAGATAATTTCTTGGACAAACCGATCTTATGTTCCCTTAAATTAACTTTAAAGCAAATTGACCACCATACAAAGTAGTGATTCTATTTGCTCTAAATTCAAACCCACATAGTCTAAACTAGGGTATTTTTTGAAAATGTTGTGTCACGTACTCGAATAATTTCTAAAGCTCGCGGAGTGCCCGGATATCACCCATCCGTTTCGAAGATTCAAGTCTTATCCTAATAGAGTCATTTACGGTCTTTCCAAACAAGACCCTAAACAATGTTTGGTGGCGACTCCTTCGAGGTACAAAAATACGATGGTTTCTAAAAACCGCCCCCTTGCAGGGAATTGCATACAAAAAAAAAACACCCCCTACAATTCTGGCGACTCCAATGGGGACTTTTCTAATTTCAATTTCGAAAATGCGAGCAGATTTCGAGCAGCAAGCCACTGATCTGCTTAAGTATTGGATGCCAGCACTGGCGCCAGGCGCAGCCACCTGCACCCAACGCCTCTTCCTGCATCCATGACAGTGGCTCACAGTGGCTCGTCGCCCACTTTTGCTCCACTTTTCGTGTCGGGAGTTAGTCTTTTTTTGAATCTTGAAGGACGCTCCCAAACCTCGATAACGAATGTCGAAAAACGAGCTTTACAAATACAAATTCGAGTACGATTTCAAATTTCAATTTCTAGGCATTTCATGCATTTTTCGAAAACCATATTTGTGCAAAATGAATTTCTACCTTGCCCAAACGGATGTGTTCTACATTCGGGCTTGCCCCGGGGGCAACGAAATGGTGACTCTCCATACGGTTCCCGACCAAAGTGTGTGACCATTTCCGCGCCTACCGAAACTTGGCATTTGCTTGACATTCCCGATGTCAAGTATGGAGGCCGTCTGCCGACACACACGTCCCTTAGGTGGATGTGCAAGTTGTCGCCGGATCCATCTCTTAGTCAAGTACCTTTTGACACCCAAAGCCGACCACTTGCATCATACAAAACTTAGACCGACCTTAGGTTGAGAACTTTGCATGTCGCATTCATATCCATGATTAGTGTGACAAAGTGCTACTTGTGCATTGTGTGGGCGTCTTTGCACGCGTGAATGGCTAACCACGAGTTCTAGCTTGCCAAAACCAATTAGCCTCCAACAAGGAAACCAGACCCCTAGGAGCATCATTCAAACCTCATGCATCTAAATCGCCGATTTAAGGTCTTTTAGGAGTGCCACTCCAAAACCCTCAAACACGCCTCACGCACAAATGCCAAATTCAAAATTCAATCCAACGGCGTCATAATGCCGGATTTTCGAGTTCAAATTCAAAATGCAATCCAACGGCGTTATAATGCCGGATTTTCCATTTCAAACCTGAAGTTTCAAATTCAAGCTCAAATCCAACGGCGTCATAATGCCGGATTTTCTAGTCCAAATTTCGAGTTTCAAGTCCAATCCAAATTTTCTAGTCCAAACCTCAATTTTCAAGTCCAAATCCAACGGCGCCATAATGCCGGATTTTCTAATTCAAATTTCGAGTTTCAAGTTTCAAGTCAAGATTCAATCCAACGGCGTCATAATGCCGGATTTCCTACGTCAAAACTCCTATTTCCAAGTTCAAAACTCAAATCCAACGGCGTCATAATGCCGGATTTTTTTCCAAATTCAAAACTCAAATCCAACGGCGTCATGCCGGATTTTCTAGTTCAAACATTCAAGCCTTCAAACCTCAAACTCAAGTTGCCAATTCCAATTTCGAAACCTCAAGTTCAAATGTCCAAGCTCATGGCCGGCGTAATGCCAACTTTTCAAACTCCAACTTTCAAACCGCAAATCCCATGTCAATCTTTCGAGTTTCAAGTCCTATGCTCAAAGTTTCAAGTTCCAAATTCATACCGTCGTAATGCCGACTTTTCCATTCCATATTTCAAACCTCAAGTTCGAAGTTCAAAAATTCCAAACCTTTAAATCTCAAGTCCTATATTCGAAGCTTCCAATTCCAAATCCATGATGGCATAATTTCCCTCATTCAATTTCATTTTCAAACACTTCAAAATTCCAAGTCCACGGCGGCATAATGCCGGACTTTCAAATTCCCAAATTCAATGTCTCAAATCCATGGCGGCATAATGCCGGATTTTCCATATTCAAAGCCTCACATTCTATATAGAAAAGTGCGTCTTTTCCATTTCAAAGTTCAAATTTCGAATCAAATTCAAACTTCACACTCATTTTCGAGCTACAAATCCTTGCTTTCCATTACTCTCAAATTCAAAATCCCAAACATTTCAATGGGTTGAAAATCCCTTGAAATAGTACAAGTCCTATTGTCAAATGGGTTGAAAATCCCCTGAAATAATACAAACCCCATTTCCAAATACATCCAACAGGTTGAAAATCCCCTGAAATAATACAAGTCCAACTTTCCAATGGGTTGAAAATCCCCTAAAATAGTACAAGTTCAAATTTCGCATCCTATTCTTGGGTTGAAACTCCCCTAAAATATTCCAAGTCATATCAACGGGTTGAAATCCCCCTAAAATATTTCAATGGGTTGAAACTCCCCTAAAATATTCCAAGTCCTATCAACGGGTTGAAATCCCCCTAAAATATTTCAATGGGTTGAAACTCCCCTAAAATATTCCAAAATCCAACGGGATGAAATTCCCCTAAAATATTGACGGGTTGAAATTCCCTTGAAATAATACAAATTTCAATCTCCTAGTACAAGTCCAATTTCGAAATTCTCAATGGGTTGAAATTCCCCTAAAATAGTCCAAGGTCCAATAGGTCGAAATGTTCTTTCGATATTCCAAGTTCTAGTACAAAGAGTCAACTTCCACAAAAGAATAAAGGCTCCTCTCAAACACTTCCAACGGGTTGCAAATCCCGAATACAAGTATAAAAATCCAAAATCCCGAATCTTCGGAGTGGCACTTAGAGTCAAGTCTAGGTCTCATTCATTGCACGCATATCATATCATGTGTCGAGAAGTCCAAGTTCTAAATCATGTGGTGTGTCAGAAATAGGAGTCCGAGGATCCTGTGGGTTCGCCGAAGAGGAGAGAGGTTGAAAAGAACTCCATCAGCCCTAGCCTACCTCATAGCCGGCATCGAACGAGCAGCCAGTTCATCTCCTACAAATCAAACTTCCAGTCCCTTTCAAGAATCAGTCCAAATTTCTTCCCCCGATCAACTCACTCAACTCCTAGCGACTTTTACCAGCCTCAGCGCCAATGTGGAGAACATAAGTAACCGACTGGGTATTGTGGAACAGGGCGCGCCTACTGATGAATTAACCAAGAAGATCGAGAGTCTGGTCAGTAAGGTCACTAATCAAGAGAACTATTTTGACACCTCAATGGAAGACAACCTCAAGGGGAGGGCGAATCTTCTAGACAAATTCTCCGCCAATGATAATCCAAAGTTCAAGTCCACCGACAATCCTAAATACCACCTCAAGAACTTCAGAGCTACAATGGCCATCAAGGGGGTCAAACTCGAGCTATACCCTGTGGTATTTCCTATGTCTCTGGAACCAGTCTTCCATAAATGGTACTATTCACTCAAGGAACATCAAACATGTACATGGGAAGCAGTTGCTCAAGCATTCATGGAACAGTATCAGCCCAACATTCAACTTCAAACTACTCTAAGGGAACTAGAGGTTCTCACGCAAGGGCCTCGGGAAGGCTTCACAAATTACCTCAACCGGTGGAGAGAAATGGCATCCCAAATGGTGACTCGACCCTCCGAGAGATAATTGGTCAAGATCTTTATTGCTGGTCTTCTTCCGAAATACAATACTCACATGAAGTACTTAGGCTTGGAAAGCTTCAAGAGAACCTACGACGTCGGGGTCGACATAAAGGATGACCTGATGAAAGCACCAGCAGCCCCGGCTCCACAAGCTGAAAAGTGGAAGGGCAAGAGACAAGAAGCAACACACAAAGTTCACGAGGTCAACGCCCTAGAGGCTCCTCAAGGTCCAAAGTCAAACAATTTCAAGAACAATGCTAACCAGAGAAACTATCAAGGCAGACCACAAAGGGTCTTTACAAACCTCAGAATGTCTTACAGCCAGGCATTCGATCGGCTGGTCGAAAAACAAGTCATAACACCAATCGGTCCGACACCCGATCCTCCAGTCGACAAAAGATCCAAGAGCTGGGATCCGGCAGCCCATTGCAAGTACCATCAAGGGAAGGGTCATGACATCGAAGACTGCTACAAGCTTAAGCATTTGATCCAAAACATGATCGACAACAAGACCTTACCCCTACCTCCCGGAGCCAAACAAACTCCATCAGTCCAAGCCATCTCCTATGACTGTGAAGATGAAGGAGATGAATTTCCATGCAACTTAATCTCTACAATATACACGCCAGGTTATGAAATGATGGTTCCAAGCTTCTGCCATCTCCTTCCAAGTGCTCAAAACTGGGTGATCCCCGAGCCTAGGGTAACCACCGACATTCAAGAAAACATATGTCCCCTCGCCACCTTGAAGGCTTTGGGGTTCTCCGAGTACGATCTCATGCTGAGTTCTCAACAGACTTTCAAACTCCAGGGTGTCACATACAAGGTCCTGGGAGTCCTCGAACTGGTTTTCTCCTTCGACACCTATCACAGCAATGCTGAATTCCTAGTTATCGATGTGCCTGCCAACTTCGATCTACTATTCGGAGAGCCTTGGTTCGAGGAAATATTGGATGGCCCTGCCTGCCTCACCCTCAAAGGTTCAAGCTTCCGAGACACTTCCATCAAACAAAAGCCGGTTGTACGTCAGGAAAAGGATGAGTGCATTCAAGAATACTACTACAAATGGGCAACCTCCGCTCGTACAATTAAACCTGAGCTGCCAGAGGGCAAAATGGTGAGAATGTTCCTCCTAAGGCTCAACACTTCATGCAAGGGCAGCTTCGCCGCATTTCCTTACAGCACGTGGGACCAGGTCTGGGATCAAGCCTTGAAGATCTGTGCATGTAGCCCCGTCTACGATGATTATGACGATGACGTGGATGTCTGGGAATACCCCGAGAACTATCTTTACGATTAGTGTATTTGTCCAAGTCCAGAGTCTGTCTTTCAATTTTCGAGTCTAGCAATGAGTCTAAGAGTCTAGAACTAGAGTCTTGCATCAATCAAGAGCCTCTAAAGGCCGAGCTTCAAGTCAAAACAGTCGATGTAATGATTGTTGATTTCAATAACACTTCAATTTCTACTTACTCCTCGAGTTCTAATTCAAAACACAATCCTAATCTAAACAACTTTGCTTCACAAGAAACTGACTTTGAAATTCTAAATGCTATCGAAAATCATGAAAACAGGACGCCCATAATTGAGGAAACAGAAAAAATCAACCTTTCTAACAGTAGTGATTCAAAACTAGTTCAGATTGGTTTAAATCTATCTCAAGCAGAGCGGGATGATCTTATCAAGCTACTTTCAGAGTACATTGACGTCTTCGCATGGTCCGATCATGATATGCCAGGGGTTGATCCAAGCATCGGTCAGCATACAATTCCCCTCATTCCAGGTTAAAAGCCCATCAAGTAGAAACTCCGCCGCATGAAACCGGACGTTTCCCTTAAAATTCAAGAAGAGGTCTCCAAGCAGCTAGAGGCCGGGTTTATTCGAGAAGCAAAGTTTCCAGAATGGATCGCAAATATCGTCCCAGTTCCAAAGAAAGACGGCAAAGTACGAATGTGTGTGGACTACAGAGATCTTAACAGGGCCAGCCCTAAAGACGGTTTTCTATTACCCCACATCGACATCCTGGTCGACAACACCGCAAATCACGCCTTACTCTCTTTTATGGACGGGTATGCAGCCTACAATCGGATTCCCATGGCAGAGGAGGACATGGAGAAAACAACCTTCATCTCTCAGTGGGGCACATATTGCTATACAGTTATGCCGTTCGGACTAAAGAACGCAGAAGCAACCTACCAAAGAACAGCCACGACCATCATGAGCGATATGATTCATAGGGAAATTGAGGTATATGTCGAGGACATGATTGTCAAATCCAAAGAGCGACACAAGCATACCTCAGCACTTCGAAAGTTTTTCAACATGCTCAGGCAATACAACATGAGGCTCAATCCTTAAAAGTGTGCATTCGGGGTAACGTCAGGCAAGTTACTCGGATATTTTATCAGCTCTCGGGGCATAGAGGTTGATCCTTCGAAAATCAAAGCAATTCTCGAGATGCAACCACCAACGAATGAAAAGGAAATTCGGGGTTTTCTCGGCAGACTACAATATATCAGTAGGTTCATTTCAAGACTCACAATGATTTGTGAACCGGTACTTCGAAAGCTCCGAAAAAGCTAGCCCAAAGTGTGGGATGACGACTGTCAGCATGCATTCGACACTATCAAAAACTACCTTTCCAACCCGCCAGTGCTAAAGCCAACCTTGCCAGGGATTCCCCTCAGGCTCTACCCACAACAACAGATTCAGCAGTAGGGGCTATGCTCGCCCAGGAAGTTGAAGGCAAGGAGAACGCCGTATACTACCTAATCAAAAAACTGATCGAGTACGAGACTAAGTACACTCAGCTCGAGAAACTCAGCATCGCCTTGGTTTAGGCCACAAAGAAACTATGGCACTACATGCTCTCCCATACAGTATATGTGATTAGCAAAGCGGATCCTCTCAAGTATCTATTTGAAAAACCAGCTCTCAACGGACGGTTGTCCAGGTGGTTGGTCATGCAAGCAGAATTCGACCTCAAATACATCCCGCAGAAGTGTATCAAGGCTTCAGCAGTCTCAGACTTCCTAGCCGACTGTCCTGTCGAGGCAGAAGAGGAGGATTACGACTTACCCGATGAGTAAATCTTAATGACCAGTGATGACAGCTGGTCAATGCATTTCGACGGTGCTTCGAATCAGAACGGGTGTGGTGTTGGAGTAATTCTAGTAGCCCCAGACGGGGCTCACATTCCTATATCAGCAAAACTGCAATTCAACATCACAAACAATGCGGTAGAATATGAAGCATGCATCATGGGCCTGGAAGCCGCCTTAGCATTAGGTGTCCAGAAACTTCGAGTATACGGGGATTCTTCCCTAATCATCAATCAAATTTCCGGCAAATGAAAAGTAAGGAGCGAGAGCTTGGCTCCATACCAGTCCTATCTTGAGCAGCTGTCTGAGCAAATAGAAGAGCTTCGCTATACATATCTCCCGAGAGAGGAAAACCAATTCGCCGATGCACTGGCAAAGCTGGCCTCAATGATCAACATCCTAAGCGGCATGGCTGAAATGCCGCTTACAATTGAAACGCGTCAAGAAGCAGCATATGTCCATGCTATTGACGACGTCGAGCAAGACAGAGATGAACCTTGGTTTACAGACATTCAAAGGTATCTACAAAATTCAGAGTATCCCCGCACTTTTCAAGCAAGAATCAAAGGGCTCTACGACTACAATCAGCCAACTTCATCATAGAAGGCGGCATTCTATACAAAAGGTCCCTTGGCGGTCCTAACCTCCGATGTGTTGACAAGCACGAAGCTCAAAGAGTCATGGACAACATACATGCTGGAGTCTGTGGCACCCACATGAATGGGAAGATGCTAGCCCTCAAGATCATCAGGGCTCGATACTACTAGACTACCCTCTAACGGGATTGCTACTTCTTTGTCAAGAAATGTCCTACCTGCCAAAAGTGTGCGAATCTAAAGCACATTCCTCCATCATTGCTATACTCTCAATCATCACCATGGCCATTCTCAGCCTGGGGTATCGACGTCATTGGCAAAGTCACTCCAACAGGCACCGAGGGTCTTGAGTTCATACTGGTTGCTATCGACTACTTCACCAAATGGGTCGAGGCCAGATCATTCAAAGTGTTGGGTTCCAAGCAAGTGGCCCAATTCATACAAGAAAACATCATATGCAGATACGGCGTTCTTCACGAGTTCATCAGTGACCAGGGAACCCATTTTCAAGGAGAATGTGAAGATCTATTCACCGAGTACAAGATTAAACATCAACGCTCTTCGCCTTATCGCCCACAAACCAATGGGGCAGTCGAAGTAGCCAACAAGAATGTCAAGACCATCATCACGAAAACGACTACCAATTATAAGGACTGGCCCCAGAAGCTGCATTTCGCATTGTGGGGGTATCGAACTTCAATTCGCACTTCAACTGGTCTATGGAATGGAGGCAGTACAACCTATCGAGCTGGAGATACCTTCTCTAAGAATAGTCCTCGAAAGAAAAATCCCAGAAGCTGCATGGGTACAAGCAAGATATGACGAGCTAGTCATGCTCGATGAGCGTCGGCTTCAAGCCGCTCACCATGTACAAGTTTATCAGCGCCGAGTGGCCAGACATTTCAACAAAAGGGTCAGAACCCGAAACATCAAGGAAGGCGAGCTTGTCCTGAAAGCCCTTCGCAAAAGCATCATGGAACCAAGGGGAAAATTCAAACCCAACTGGGCAGGCCCATACATTGTCAAGATGATCCTCTCCGGGAAAGCAGTCGAACTAACAGACGTCGATAGAACATAATTCAGATCTCTGACAAACCTCGATCAACTCAAGAAGTTCTATGTCTAAGTTCCATGTTCAAATTCAAGAATCCAATTCAAAGTCCTGTAAGGTCGCAAGAACTACGTCCGGCCTGACTCCTTAACGGGACACGTAGGCAACCTCATTCCGAGGCCCGGCCATTTTAATACAAAAAAAAAATCAAAATTTCCACTTTAATACAAAAAATTTCAAATTTCCTCAATTAAGGGCATCCTAAAAATAAAATCAAATTTCAAAAATTCAATTGTTGTTGTCTTTATTCCAAATGTGCCCATTCAAAGCAAAGCATGTTCAAGCGGAATTTAACACAATAACTCTTTATTTGGCTCTAAGGCCTTCAAAGCTAATTCAAATACAAAGTCAGGACCAAGTGATGCAAAGTTCAAAAGCCTTTTCACTTCATAAACACCTTTTCTAAACACATCTTCCAAACACATTCTAAACACAATTCCTTCCAATATAATTTCAAACACATTTAGCCTAAAAAGATCTAGGGTCGGGCGACTATGCTCTCGAGTCTTGGCACCTTGAGTACTATCCCCTGGCTCCTCCCGCAATCAATCATCAATCTTCTCCTTGCCCAAGCGGCGGGAGAAGGAACTCGCTAGCCTTCCAAGACGGGAGGATGACGAACCTCCTTTGGACTCCAAACGGTCAAGCACTAGATGAACCACACTCCCGTCACCTTCCTCATAGTCAGTTGATGCAGGACGTCTAGCTCTAGAACCTCGGACTCTAGCTGGTCCGGAGCGAGAAATGTCCCTCTAGCTTAGGCCTCTCATCCATACAATGTACCCCGTAGACAGAGTAACTGGCTCAGTTGGGAACTGAATACTCAAGAATGGTTTGGTGACCCAATACCGCCTCCAAATTTCAAGTCGATTGGCATTCAGCGCAACAGGTTTCGGGTTCTCTTTAGTACAGTCCTGGATCTCTTGTTTCAAGCCATACTGTCTCATCACTCGAGCAGGCGAGTAGAAGACCAGCATTGTGAGGCTTGGCACCCTCAAAGCAGTAGAACCAGGGGCATGTCTCATAGCAGCAATTCCCCACCAAGGAACTACCCACCTTATACAAGATTCAATCCCAGAGAGTGCGCATCGCCACTCGTCCAATGAAAGCCGGCCATACATCATGGGCCGCACAGTGAACCCTTTTCTATTATAGCTCTCCATGTTCTCCGGTGGTGCCACCAGCATGAGCCTCTCCATAAGCCAAACCTTGGGGATTATACAAGAAATGCATTTCAAAATTCAACATTCAAAATACAAGTACAAATTCAACATACAAGAAGGCTCCAGATCCTTACTTGGAGTAATACCGGACTTCCCGACGGCAAAGAAGAGGGGTCCGACTTCAGCATGCCAGACGCAGGGGCCTGCAGCGAAGGACGAGGCCACCATCCTCTTTTATGACTCTGAGTACACACTCTTTAGTGTTTCGGACATCAAAGTACAAACCTCCATTATTCAAGATTCCAAAGCCGCAAGTCGCGCAAATTCAAGCAGTCTTGATCAACGCTTCGGGCAGATTTCGGTTCAAATCATTCAAAATTCAAGCATTCTAGTCCTATATCGGCGTCCTAAGTCGAGTCTGCATATGCATAAGCAAAAGTTGAATATACTTTGACTTGCGCTTTTCCTAACCAAAAAACCTCAGTCAAAGTGGGGGCCTATAGTGGGTATATACACCTAAAAAAATGGGCAAATTTTTTCAAATTTTTCGCAAAATTTTCATGCATGCATATAGCTACAAATTTCAAGTCACAAACAACGCATACAAGTTCAAATATTCAAACATACAAACGCTAATCTTCAAAATTTTCCAAACCAATTCAAGTTCAAAACGATACAACCATACAAAAATTCAAGTTCCAAACCGTACAAATCCATACAAATACAACCCAGCCTATACAAAATCAACCCAGGCAAGATGGAAGTCGCTACCATGCAGGGTCAGTCTGAGTCATCATCAGCTGTAATGTCAAACACAGGCTCCTTGTCCCTGTTCCGCCTCCTAAGAAGCTCCAGATCCCGATCCAGTCTGTCCCAGGGGTACCAGGATCCTGCTCCGAAATACGAAGACTGCCAGGAGAGGGATGAACTCCCTGCTGAGGAGAAGGATACTGATAAGGCGGTGGCATCGCCATGAACTGGTACGGCGCAAACATCTGAGCCTGGCTCATCCTCTCCATCTCCTGCCAGTAAGCCCATGAATCCGCACCCCAAGGCTGAGGACCACTCCCTCCGAAGTAGTAACCGGGAGGAGGAACAAAGGGCCTCGAACTGCTTGCACCTCCAAACGAATTCCTGGTAGGATCAGCATGTACAAAAGGGGTAGCTCCCCGATCAGCATCTGAATGCCTCTGACGAGTACCAGCACCGGACCCCTGTCCTAGGTCCAAGCTCGGTCCCTCCTGCCTCGAGGAAGTCTCCACCTGAGGCTCCCTATCAACGGAACCTCTGCGGCCTCGGCGGCGCTCTTATACAAAGTACAAAATTCAAGAATCAACATTCAAGTTCGAGTTTCCAGAATACAAATTTCAAAATCAAGAAGAGTACCTCTCTGTCCCGGCCAGAAAGCTTCTGGGTCAGTTTGACACAATACCTCTTCCAGGAATCAATCAAGAGCATCCAGCGACGCACTCTCACCCGAGGCGCCTGCATACAAAATTCAAGATCAATTCCCAAATACAAGATTACAATCAGTTTCAAGAAAATGCAACAGTACTCACAGCTGCATAATGCTCAGGTACAGCATCATACGATCTCCGGTGCGGAGGAGAAGCTACCGGGATGGTCACCTCCACCTGTTCCCCGTCCGAGTTCTCATAGCGGAGGACCCTATCAGCATGGGGGGATGTCCTCAGGATCAACCTCCTCCTCCTATATGCAAGCATACAAGAATACAAGAATACAAGGATACAAGAATACAAGATACAAAGTTCAAAAGCTCACCGGCAGTACGAAGCGTACTGGTGGAGCCAGCCTCCTCAGGAAGTCGTCATAGCTACCCTTCCTTTGTACAAAGTCCCTCCAAGAGCGGCAAACAACATCGCCCCTAGCATTCACATAGAGCCGGGCAAGCTCTTCATCCGGCGCCAGCATGGACTCCTGTGGGTCCTTGGGGACAAACCTATTCCCTGAACTGTGCTGAAGAGCCACTCGCTCCCCCAGATACCACATGTGGCGATACACCCCTGGGAGCAAAACACGCTGTCCAGACAAGAAACGGGCACGAGCAGCCGAGGCAGGTACAAGCGCGTTAGCAAAAGGACGCCACACCACCTGCAAAGCAAACAACTCAGGCAACTATACAAACACAAATACAAAAGAGCAAAACAGTACAAAAATATTACCTCGTCAGCAGGTAGAACTCTCCAAGCTCTGCGGGAGGCCGCCAGAGGCACCCTCCTGCGCACCGCTCCTATCCAAGAGGCAGCATACGGGTAAGCCGCATCTCTAGTACGATCCGGCGCCAAAGTCGGAAAGTGCTCATATATCCAAATCTTTCAAAAAGCAAGAAAAACATCAGTCAAGTTCGAATACAAACATACAAGTACAAGGCACAAGGTACAAGGAGTCTTCAATACCTCCAGCACAATCCACAGAGCAGCCATGCTCGGCTCGCTCTCCGGCGCAGTCCGGGAGGCCCACTTCATCTCGTACAAGAGGTGGCTATATGCCAAACCACCCCAGTTGTAGCTCGAAACATCTCTCTAGTCCTGCAAAACTGACAAGAATCTAATGTGCACCCGACTGTTCCTGCTCGGGGCCACCGCCCTACTTACCAAAGCTAAGAGGAATAGCCTAACCCTCTTCTCTGCGGACACACCCACACCACAGATAACGTCCATAATCACCGTCACGGAAGCGTGGGTGTTGTCATCTGACAAGTCAACAACAGGGCCGAGCAAGTCCCAGGCAGCGGCCAAGCGCCACGTCAGCTCCGAGTCGAAGGTCACGTTCCTCTCAGAAAAAGGAAGACCCGTAATCATGGCAAACTCAAAAGGGGTAATGGTGATCTCCCCCCATGCCATATGAAAAGTGTTGGTGGTATCCCACCACCACTCTAGCAAAGCCCATAACCGGGGTTTGATCCCCGTTCTCCTCCAAGTACCTCCCATGGCACGCCAGAAATCAACCAGGCCCGTCTACAACAAGATTCCCATAGCCTCCTCGTTAGCACGGATGGCTTTAAAGGCCTGCTGAAGCTCCGCCAAGGACCAGAAGGTGCAAAACGGCTATCCGTCGGCCTACAGATGAACGAATCAGCTCAAAACCTATACAAGTAAATGATACAAATTCAAAGTACAAGACTCACCAAGCCAGCGCGAGGCCGCTGACACAAGTGAAACTCCGGTCGAAACACCAAATCGGAAGGACTCCAACCAGTACCAGCAAAGGCAGGTGCACTCCAGGGAACCATACCCCCACCCGGTGCATTTACCGCAGCCGCTTCATCGTCCGAAGCGTCCTCCTCAGCAGCTCGAACCACCGAAGATTCGGCGAGCTTCCTCCGAGTATGACGAGGCATACTAAATCAAGCAGAGTACAAAGTGTCAAAATTCTATACTGGGGGCTATCCTATACTAGCCCGTGCAAAAATCAAAATTTAGAGGCTATCCTATACTAGCCTGTACAAAGTCAAAAATTCGAAAATCCCCAGTGGCAGTACTAATTCAGCCAGGAACATCCAGTTCAAAATACAAGTTCTACACCAACGCCTAGGCTATCCACGCCAAAGCAGGTATACAAGTTCAACACCAAGGCCTAGGCTACCCATGCCGAAGCCAGCATTCCAAAACTCTACAAACAACATCTAGGCATCCTAGCCTATTCTCTCCTGAGACCCCGCGAGGTCACCAGTGAGACTACTATCTACAAATACCAGGTACAAGATTCAAGAAAATTTTCAAAAGTTCAAATCTACAATTTCCAACAGTTCCAGTTCAAGTGGCTATCATACAATTCTCAAATTCAAGAAGCTTAAGCACACAAGCATCATTCCAAAGTATGAGAAAATTCTAATTTACATGCAATCCTAGAGATTATTTCATAAGCAAAAAACATGAAATACTTACATGGACAAGGCAAAAACAAGACCAAGGGGAGAGGCTAATCGACCATTGAGAGAAAGAAGAGCAAAGAATTCAAGAGAGTGTGCCTCAAAATGGCACGGCAAGGGGAGCTTTTATAGCTCAACTCCGCGCCAGACGCCGAGGCCCGCGCTGTGCGCTGCCTGCTGCATGCGCAAAATCTGCCGCGCGCGGTCTCCCGTGCTGATTGCACGTCCTTTACTGCTACGGTCTTCCGCACCAAGCATCAAATGTCGCATCAGGCCATCTTTCGAAAATGCGGGTATACACCCGTATCTCCAAGTACAAACAGATGAATATTTCAAGGATACAAAGTCCAAAAAATACAATGACTCAGGCGTTCGACTCCCAACGGACCCAAGCTCTAGGAAAGTCAGCCGAAATTTCAAAATCTTAAGGGCCAGTAAAAAGCTCTTATCCCCAGTAAAGCACATCCCCAACGGATCAACTCCGAGTATTCAAAATTCAAAAATTCAAGATTCAAATTTTCGATGCCAAGCTCCGTCCCGGACCGAAGGCGGAAGAACAGTACAAGTACAAATCAGAGTCGTCACAGCCGAACCGAGGTAGACCATATCCTTTTTTCTAACGCCTGTTTTGCGCAGGTACCGGCGTACAAATAGTGGTCTTGATTGCTGAACATCTTAATCATTCTCCGTCCCTTTCGAAATACTTTGACTTGCGCTTTCCTAACCGAACGCTCAGTCAAAGTGGGGGCTTCTGTAGACACCTAATTTGTGTCTCCCCTCTGGGGTGATGACGATACCATTATCCTTACTAGGCGGTTGGAGCAACTCCGTGCGGAAATCCCAAGTGCTAAGAACATCTCCAAAATACAAAATCGAAAATCCAACTCCCGAGGCCGTTCCTCTTCCGGAATTCGGTACAAAATACAATTTTCAAAAACCAATTACAAAATCCAAGTACAATCTCATCTAGTAGACCATTCCATTGGTTTTATTAAGCCTTTTTCACTCAAAATCATATAAGGCAAGTCAAATTCGGGAGCCGACCCACAAAACCGAGCAAGCCGGGCCTCGCCCCATAAATCCGAAATTCAAAACCCGCAACAGCTTGTTTTTAGACGCAAAATCAAGTCTTAACCCCCAAGAAAACACTACGTGCCAAGCATCGTACTATTCGTACGAAGGTACATCAATACAAACAAATCAAGGACGGAGCCCGCGTCCTTGTTTTGGCGGCATCCACGCCACGTCACCAGCGCCCAGCGCTGCCAGCTGCGTGCTGCGCTGGCAATGGCTGGCGTTTTGCAGCCATTTTTCTTATAATTACCCCCTAATTTCCAGCATTTAGGGAGGCAGATTCAATATACAACGTCGTAATACAAAAATTACGCCTCAAATCCAAATCAAAAAATCCTTCAAAAACACATACACACTTCAAGTTCTAAGCAATTGGGAGCTCTAAAAGGAATTCTTGCCTAAACCTAAATAGGTAATTCCGAATCCCACCATATTCAATCATGTTTCTTTGATTTTCCTAATTCAAAAATGATTAGCAAGTTGGCATTTTTATTACTAAAAATGTCACTCGCAACAATCATACATCTTTTCAAAATCCAAACATTTCAAAATACAAAAATGCAAACTTTCAAGATTCAAGGATGTTCAAAGTTGTTTGCAATCTATAGACACCTACTTTTGTCCCCATTCCCGAAAGGGAAAGGTTCGATGATGAAAGCGTAAATCTCCACTTGACAACGCATCTCCTATAAAATAACGAATCTCAATTACCCTTTTCATTTCACCCGAAACCTGCTATTTATGGAAACCTGCTAAAAATAGTAACTGTCGTAAAGGGTAGCTTCTAAAAGTGGCAAGTCATAAAAGATAGAAACCTGTCAGAATTAGGTGTTGTACTCCAACATAAATCCTAAATGAGATATAAAACTGCGAGAATCCTATTCCTAATATGATTCGGAAATAAGAGTTACGTATTAATTAAAATCCTAACGAGCCTAGAGTTCGTAACGGGCCCAGACGCATTCCGTCATGAAATTGATACGCACTAAAAGACTCGATTAAGTCTCAAACACTACGGATTTCAGGAATCCGAATCTGACTAAGAAAACAGCCCAGACCCTATTTTCAACGCCTGGCTCTGGGCGCCGAAATCTTCGGCGCCCAGGCCTGGGCGCTGAAAATACCTGGGTACGTGTTTTTTCCAAATTCTTTGTGGATTAGAACTCTTCAATTCTGTCTTTCCACGAACTCTTCCCTATAAATACAGCCCCAAATTCGACGTGAAAAGAACACAACACACAATTCCTATTCTGAGTATTGACTCCAACCCCTAGCCTAAGCCTCACGCTGCAAAATTGTTCACGCGTTCTGTCGCAATCGATCCATAAATCGAACAGAACGTATCCTGTCCCATAATTTGAGATTCGTTAAAAAGGAGAAATAGCAAAGTCAAAGTGGTTAGTTTTCTGAGAACCGTGACGCACCTCTCAAGGGTGCGTCGTAATGTGTCCCTTTTCTATGATTTAATTGCTTTCCTTGCCCTTTTTATGAACTGTTAAACTAACTAAATCTGATTGTTCTATCACGCCTAACAAATATAATATTTTTGGGATATTGGATTATCATGCTAGGTCCCTTAATGCTATTTAAATCAGATAATCACGATCGATCTAGTATTATATGTTGCATATTGCTAAAATCAACTCAGATTAGTTTAATAGTTAACGCATGTCCCTTCAATTATTTATGCTGAGCTAGTAAGGATATCCTGCCTCTGGAGTTATCGACGAGCGAGTACTCCTCTCGGTAGTTACAATCCCCCGAACCCTCAATCTCTACCTTGCGGGTGTATGTTGAGAGATCCCCACACCAGGGATCACAAGGGAACCTACGGCCGTCGTGGTCAAACATAATTGCACTCCCTTTATGTCACGATAACCGGGTTTTGTCAGTTTTTCTCATTGTCATTAAAAACTGAATGGCGACTCCTATATTACTAGTCAATTGGGTGTAAACTCACAGGAAATCCAATTACACTTGATTGAATAAAAAAGAAGCGTCACACCCACGAGGGACGAGGTCATGCATTAGCCTCGTGCTTTTTCGACCCCCTCACAGTGGTGACTCCACTGGGGATAGTGAAGGAAATACTCGTGCTTGTAGGTAATCAAAATAGCCGAAGGGTGAAACGATCCTACCCCGCGTTTATTTCCCCATCAAGTTGGGACGACCTGAAAATCAGCATATTAATGTGAACGGGCAGAACCGCATAACGAATCTCGGCTCCCTCGTGAGTTGGGACTAAGGATACCTTTTTTCGCCAATAGGGGGGTGCATACGCCGCGCATGTTGCCCACTCGGTACTTGTGCAGGTAGTACACCTATCCCGAACCCAATCGCTCGCTCATTAGGTCCCTCTCGCCTGCATGCCCCCTTGGCTTGCACTTGCGGGTTGGCCTCTTGAGCGAAATTTGTCTGTTGAAGACACTACCTCGACCGGGGCATGTGTTGGATCTACGATAGAAGCGGTACCAAGCCAGGCGCAAATAACTACCCATAGAAGCCTATTATAAACTACATGACATGTTATTATCGCCTCATGATGAATGTTAGTTATGTGTAGCGAAATATGTGATTGTGTGTGATAAACTATCCTAGAAAACCAACGACCTTAAAAATTGCCCAAACGTTCATAGACTAATTCGCCAAAGAGTTATACCGAAATACGTGTTTCGCAAACCCGAACGATCGCCACGAAAATAAGCGACGCTCGGGATGGCCTGTAACGAATCCCACAAACGCTGCACAACGCGTAAAGGACGTTATTAGGCAAGCACGCAAATCGAAGTCGCATAAACGAAAGTAGACGCAAACAGAAAACGAGAATCAGCCAGGGACGCATTTTCAACGCCCCTGGCTGGGCGCCCTAATTTCTCACGCCCCTCGCTGGGCGCTGAAGTTGCTGCTTGGCCTTCTAGTCAGGCGCAGCAGCCTCGGTGCCCGCGCAAAAGAAAAAATACGTAGCACAAAAAATGTTCGTAAAGAAAAATTGCTACGAGGGCGTAAGAAAAGCACTCAATTCCAAAAGCGACTCATAAAAAATTAATAACTCTTTGCGTCGTTGTTAGGCCTCCTACGACGACAATGCTCGGCACTAAAAAAAACGAACATACTAACAACTATAAATGTCACACGGGCAAGTGTTTCGAAAATCCAAAGAATGACCAAAAGAAAAAAAACAAAAAGTGTACCAACAAAAGAAAGAGTGAAAAACCAATAGAGAGAGTCGAAGTCTAGACTAAGTAATGCTTGAAACTTTGGGAACCTAAACTTTAGCTTATCTTATGCCTAGGACTGGTCCTGCCACTTGGTGCCGATCAGGGAATTAACGGTTAGTGCGTCTCGAAGATACATCGCCAACATCAGGTTTAGTGACTCGAAGCTCCGTCCGTCGTCCCTCATTTCAAGGATCTCCGCTTCCCCAACCTCGATTCGCACCTTCAAACATGTCCATCGAAGATTTGCGAGACCAGATGGTCCAAATGACCCAACTTATGGGCCAATTGAAAATGGAAAATGAAGCTTTAGCGGCTGCGCAAGCCAAAAATGACCTCGATAACAAGAAGAGGATTGAAAAAATGGTCCTACAGCAAACCATGGGGAGCAAATACTTCTCCCTCGATCCTGAACCTTTTCCTGGCAAACTACCAGAAAAGTTCAGTTCATCTGACTTACCAAAGTTCAAGGCCACGGACAACCCCCGTGATCATCTACTGAGCTTTGTGAATGCCATGAACTTGAAAGGCGTGGACAAGTCCATGTATTTACCTGCCTTTCCTTTGTCCTTGGAACCTGTGCCGCTCAAATGGTACTATCACCAGGACCCTAAGCTCTTCCTCACTTGGGAAGACTTTGTCAATGTCTTCATCAAGCAATACTCGTCGAACATGGATTTCCAAGTCACCATGCGCGAGCTGGAAATTCTCTTCCAAAAGAAAAATGAGGGTTTCACGACCTACTTTGCTAGATGGAGGGACCAGGCGGCCCAGCTAATCAATAGGCCTCCAGAAACATAATTGGTCCAAAAATTCATTGACAACCTGGACCCGGCTTACAGACAACACCTTAGGTACCTGGGACTTGACACTTTCAAAAGAGTTTATGATGTGGGAATAAAGATCGAGGACGACCTCGCCAAAACCATACAAAGCAAACCCACATATAAAAACAACACCTATAATCGGGGTAACACATCCCAAGCTCAAGAAGTCCATGCTGTAGAAGAGACTCCCGCCCGAAGAAGCCCTGGAAGATGGGTTCGAGACCGAAAGTTTGCCCCACTCGGGTCGACTTTGGTACAAGCCTTTGAAAGACTAACCAATCAAGGAAAGTTGAGACCTATAGGCCCCACCCGTGACCCTCCTGTCAAGGGCAAATATTGGGTCGAAGGTACTTACTGCAAATTCCATCAAGGAAATGGGCATGACACTGAAAACTGATGGAACCTAAAACATACGATCCAGGACATGATAGAGGATGAAGTTATACCTCTCCCTAACGTTGGCAAACCCAACAACAACAAGAGCCCACTCGGCTCTTGTCACATCTCTCTCGACCAACCAGAGAACTTCGACCCCACGGTGTACATCACGCCTCAAGGTGCACCACTCGTTGTGGTCCCTATGGATCGAATCGAGAGAGAAGTGTGCGGTGTGTGGGATGATGATGCTGAAGATATTTACCTATCTCAAGTGTCGGGCCAGGACCTCTTCACTGAAACTTGGCCCGGGTATGCTCTCATTGACACCACCCCTCAGGAGCCCGAGGTCGACAACCTCACCCGATCCGGAAGAATATACCAACCGGATATTCACCCACCTCCTACGGACGACATCCCAGTTAGGCAAACTCCTGAGAATGGATGGCACGCCACCGTCGCAGAAGTCATTGAAAATCCTCTCCTGAAACAACTTAAAAGAACCAAGGCCGAGATTACCATCTGGGATCTCATGTGTACTTCAAAGGAACATCGCTAAAAGCTTATTCGCTCACTCGACCTCATCTCAGTACCTACAGATATCACACCTGACTCATTGGTTAGCCATGTCACGAGAGATGCCGGAGAAAAGGCCATAGTTTTCACTGACAAAGACTTGCCCAAAGAGGGGGGTGCTCACAATAAAGCCCTTTATCTAGTGGTTGGATGCAAAGGACAAAACATCCCCCTAGCGCTCGTAGATAATGGTTCGGCGGTTAATGTCTGCCCATTGCGAACCGCCCATTGCTTGGGGCTAGGAAAAGATGACTTCCAAACCTCCACGCAAGGGGTACGAGCTTATGATAACTCCCGGAGGCCTGTATTGGGAAAAATCAACCTTACCATATAAACCGGGCCTGTGGCACGCACCACGGAGTTTCAAATAATCGACATCAAGCCCACTTTCAACCTCCTATTGGGGCAACCCTGGCTCCATGACTTAGGAGGTGTGGCTTCTACCCTGCACCAAATGGTTAAACTTAACCATAACGGAGTAATACTAGAAATCCGCGCCCCTCCTCTCGACGTCAGTTGTACTATGGTTGGAACGGCCGAAACTGCAGACGACCTTTATGGGTTTCAAATGGAAGAAGCAATCCAGTTCATTGAAGACTATGATCCAGCATTCCTAGACCCGCATGCATCCCGGGTCATCCCTAGAATGCTGCTAACTCAAGGTTATTTCCCAGGAACCCCATTGGGCCCATAAGGAAGAAGGAATGCACATTCCATCCTTTTCCCAACAAATCTACTCCCTTTGGCTTAGGCTATGACCAACGGAGGAAGATATTGCTTACCGCCTGTCTGGGCTACGCCTTAACAAAGCCAAACGAACCACCCTCCTTCCCCCGTATCAAAGGACCCTTAACGGGATGTTCGTTCGGGAAGGAGAAGAACACCCATGCTGTGATTTCCCTGAACCCTTCGTTCAGGATGGCTTGCTAAAACCCGAATTTGAAATTTTCCATGACTGCCACACCTTGGATGAGGCACCCCACCTCACCAAGACTAAAACATCTGAAATATTGGACAACCAGGCTCTTGGACATTGTTTAACGAATCGAGGCCTATGGAGAACGAGACTGTGATGACTACCCTAGCTTTACAAGATGAAGGTTTCGATCCAACCCGGTTAATCTCTCTTGCATCAACACTAGAAGAGATCGAGAACGGATGGGTGAAGACATATCAGTGGGTCAATGCAAAAGGAATAGAATTCAAGATGAGTACCGGTGAAGGACCGAAGTTTTATGAGACTAAACCGCAGGCTTGAGCCACATAGAGCACCCATAGTAAAAAGCGCCTAGTAGTTCTTTAGATTGGTAGAAAAATAATAAAGACTTTAGATGGTCCTAAGACCCCTTAGAATATAGGTCAAGTTTGTTTCAGTGTGTTTTCTTTACTTTCCAAATTAATAAAGGCGTAATATTTCTCCTAAAAAAAATTTATTCTAACACTAAATAAAACACCAAATGTACTTGCAAAATACAAAAATAAAGAGGCGGCCCACTCTAGGCCCAACAAACAAAGCCCACTCGGTTTTTGAAATAGTGCCATGGGAGCCAATTCCCGAAAACCCACAAAATAAACCACACTATCCCATTCATATCCCCAAAACCTAAAAAGCCAACCAGTGTCATCATAAGAGTCAATCCATGCAACCCAAAGAAATCAAAGGAAATCAAAATCCAAAACAACGCAAATGTTACTAAAAAACAGATTCATAAAACATAATTCCATCATACCCTTCACTAACAACACGCACTTCAACCCACCTCAAAAGCCTACACAAAGATCTTCATAACTTCCGCACCCGAACTCCATTTTCAAAACTGTTTCGAGTCACGAATAGAAAAAATTAATCCGGACAAAAATGCATTTCACGCTAACAGCCAAAAAGCCCCCAAAATAGCCTCAAAATTAACTTTAAATACGAGCAAAAAATCAAGGCACAAAAAAAAAATGCAAGAACATATGAAGCAAAACGTCAAAAATTGACCGCCCAAGTCATTTTCAGCGCCCAGGGCAGGGCGCCGAAATCTTTGACGCCCCAGCCTGGGCGTTGAAACTCTCTGCCTGCCAAAAATTTTATTTTCAGAAGTGCTCGTCATTTTATCCGCACACAACGGAAAAATAACGAACACTTGGGGGGTACAGTACGTATCCAAATAGGCTTACCAAGAATATAGCCATACAAATTAGTCGAATTTCGAATTGCATATTTTACGCGACTTATGGCAAAAAAAAAACGGCAGATGAAAATAATGATAATACTTCACTCATTTGACCGATTAAGTAATATGCTTCCACCTCAGGGCATATCTACCGAAATCCGGCATACTAGAACTTATTCTAAAGTTAGAACTACGCGCGACCTGATTCTGACAAGATACGTAGGCAATCCTTACCAAGGATTCGGTCCAATAAAAAAAAACACATATTCTTTGTGCAAAAAGTGTTAGACATATAAAAACATAAAAAGAGGAGAGACAAAAATAAATAAAAATGAAAAATAAAAATACGCCTTTATTGAAAAAATAATAAGAAGGAAAACAAAGTGCTAAGAATAAAAACAAACACAACTGAAATAAATAAAGGGCACCTACACGCTAGCAAGAACTACACTACTCTAGTTCTTCCGGATCATCAAATAAAGTCTTGTAGAGGGCAATGTTCGCAGGATCCACCCCCACAGTCTTCTGCGCTACCCCAATATCAATCTCCATAAGAACCGGCTCCTGGACACTAACTTCCAAAGATGTCAAGGCTTCAGAAACATTCTCAGTTATACCCCGCTCAGCCTCAAGGGCACAGACAATGGTGGGAGAAGGATTATTATCATCAACTAGACTAGCCACTGTTTCTACAGGCGGCTGAGCCTTCTTAACCCATTCATTGTTCCGGCGACGATCTCCTCGAGAGCCTGCATTTCTTTTAACAACAGCAGGCCCCTTCATGTTAGGCATCTTTTTAGGCCTGAAACTGGAACGGGGAGGAACTTCCTTTCGCTTTCGATTAGGACGAGCTTTCATAGTCTTAATACTATAGGTACGAGGTTTGGCAGAATCAGGACCCTCATACTTAACACGAATACGAGGTATCAAAAGCTCAGCCGGCTCCCCATTACGAGCCTCGGTCCTCACATCTTTATCATCGGAGCTCATCCACAACTTGTAGTTTTCAAAAAGACCCACAAAGCCATTTGTAGCTACGGCCCAACGCGGGAGACCATCATAATACTTAGCCCACGCTAAAACCCGTGCTTGTGAAAAGGCCGCTACCTTAGGTGGTACCGTATCAGAAAAGGGGATAGTCTACCTTAAACCATATTGACGCATGACTCAGTAAGGGAAAATATAAATGGGACGAGATAGCCCCAACAAAGAAACATAAACCGATACATCAGAACCCCCTGTCATAGTAGTCAAACCCCACCATGGTACCACCCACTTAATAGAACAAATGCCGTAAGTAAAAAAGGAGGTCCATTCGGCCTCGTCCTGGCCTTGGTGCAAGTATTTTCGGTTACCCAAGGCTATAGGGCGATAATGTTTAGGATCGGCAGGAGCTTCCAAAAGTCTAAGCCGTTCCGCAAGCCAAATCTGCAAAAACAGGGTACGATCGAATCAAAAGAATGAAAAGAAAAAAAAGGTCCCTGGGGCGCAGTTTCAACGCCTAGGACCAGGCGCCGAAAACTCCAGCGCCCAGCCCTGGGCGCTGAAACTCAGCCCCAGGCAAAAGAAATATATGCAAAAGGGGCGTATGCGTGCGCAAAGAAGAAAATCGATTACCTGCAGTAATAGGGGGCTTCCCTTAAAATGTTCAGATTTGGCATCCTTCTTCAACTCATCCGCACTCAGCAAAGTCTCGGCAACAACCAACGGCATAATAGAATAGCAACTTTCCATCTGGCTAATCAAGGGGATCAACCTTATGTCACCGAACTCGCCATTGTTATTCGACAGCAAATAATGATTCAACAAGCAAAATACAAGAGCTCGAATGTTCAATTTCTGTTCGGTCATATTTTTACTAGGTCTAAAGTGATGTTTTACAAGCTTTGCCAAATTAACCTCATCGCCCACAACAATCTCAGCAAGCGTGTTAGCATCTAGTCCTAGGAAAGCCCCTATGGTTGTTTTACCCTCTACAATAGTGCAAGGAGTAACAGGAGTGGCATTAGTAGGATAACCAAGGATCGCAGCAAATTCATCTTGCAAAGGACATATTTCGTTGCCCCGAAAGGCAAAAACATGATGATCGGAGTCCCAAAAACTTAGGGCAGCATGCAGAAAGTTATAATCAATATTAATTTGTTGTAAGCCTTAAAGTGCCTCTAAGTGGTATTCTTTTAACAAAGCCTTTTCTGTGGGAGTAAGGGCTCGTAGCCTACGCCTAAAAGTCCATTGGAGTGAGAAAGTAGGGATCAACATGGCAAAAGCAATGAGTAATTAAAACACAGCAAAAAAGAGAGAAAGAAATTGAGAGTGGTGGAGAATAGGGACGTATCTAGCCCCTATATATAGCTGGACGCACCCTGTGACATCCTGATCCCATTCGGAAACGTGTTAGGAAATCCGAAAGTCAAAAATCACCAGGAAAAGACTTTTAGCGCCCACGGCTGGGCGCCGAAATGTTTAACGCCTAGCCTTGGGCGCTGGAAATGCAGCCCAAGGCCCGGATTTCACAAAACGCGGAACAGGAAAGGACTTAAAACCGTGTTGCTAAACACGGGGCCCTGTTGCAAGTAGGATCAAGCCCAAAGCACCTTTAGCTCCCAAATAAGCAAAAAAATTTAACATTAGAACTTGGTCGAAACTTAGACTTGTCTCAGAAAATGCTTATGTACACTTTTTTTTAAAAAAACAAGTTAAATATCATGGTCATTCTTCGAAATACCAAAAGTGTGTGTCTTTAAGTCGTTGGTTTTCCAAATAAAAAATGTTTGTCTGTCAAAGGATTAATCTGGGCCAAGCTAAGACCGGATGTCGCCTGAAAACTAAAGTCGCACCCCACGGCTTCGCTAAAGTAGCACACTACTATAAAAGGTCGCTCGCACATACGAGCATGACCCCAAACATGATTACAAGATGCGAAAAACGGCCGACGAGCCCCAGTGCTTGGGGGCTTGCGAAAAAATAGACTCCAACAAGGAGCGCACGATCAAATTCACATTCCCGGACCGCGCCATACACCATATCATGTTTGGATATCTCAAAAAAAAACAGGTTCGACCTCAGGGAAAGGTCGTCATTGACACTTGTGCACAGTCCTCTGATCGAAGACCAAGTCGAGCCGTAAAGACTAGCTCAAAATCACGAAAGCAGACGGTCGCAAGACAAAGGTCCGTCTGAACACGTTGTCAGCCCACGTTCAGGTTACAACTAAACTCGAGCATCCCTCAAAAGAATTCGCTCTTGCAAGAATGAATAAAAAGAAATTCTCAAAAGAAATCACAAAAGAACCAAAGAAATAGGAACTTGCCCATCTTCAGTTGGCAAGATCGCGTCACAAACCGCGCGAGTTCCCAAATTGAAAAAACGAATTCAGGGATGTCCACCCTTAGCGGACAGGGCTCGCCCACCTTCAGCGGGCGGGGTCTGCGTCACTAGCCGCGCAGGTCCTCAGTTTTTCAAAAATGAAGTCTTCAAAAACAAAATGAAACAGGCTCGCCATCTTCAGCTGGCGCGGTCTACGGCGCAAACCACGTAGGTCCTTATTTTCAAAAAATAAACACAAAAACAAATTTTAAAATAGATTCGTCCACTTCTATCGGACGGGGTGTCCACCCTTAGCGGACAGGTTCGCCATCTTTAGCCGGCGGGGTCTACGTCACAAGTCGCGTAGGTCCTTAGTCGCTGCAGCGATAACTTTTTCTGGTTTTCCCTTTTCCAAAAAATTAAAAGGATTGGTTTTCCGTTTTTTTCCAAAAAGAGCGATGTGCTGGATTTTCCTTCGTTTTACGTCCCATAAAAACAAGGGGGTTTTCTCGTTTAACTAGCCCTAAAAATGAGAATCTTTAAAAACATTTTTTACCTGGTGATTGGGCTTGGCCAGGCCCAATTACACTTTATAGCTTTGATTTCGAAAACATCTGTAGCTACTCCCAATGACAAAGTGAGGGAGTTTCTACGCACCTTTAGATCCTTCCAATGACAAAGTGAGGAAGTTTCTATACTATCACAAATCCCAATGACACGTGAGGGATATGTCGACACTTCAAAGTGATGACCCTTAAGTCAAATGTTATCACTCGGGGGCTCGTGAGACCCTCGCAAAACAGGTCACATACACCATGGCTTGTGTGACGCACTCCGTCTAATACTTTGACCATCGTCTTACTCAAAGACTCAGTCAAAGTGGGGGCTAACTGTAGACACCTACTTTTGTCCCCATTCCCGAAAGGGAAAGGTTCGATGATGAAAGCGTAAATCTCCACTTGACAACGCATCTCCTATAAAATAAAGAATCTCAATTCCCCTTTTCATTTCACCCGAAACCTGCTATTTATGGAAACCTGCTAAAAATAGTAACTGCCGTAAAGGGTAGCTTCTAAAAGTGGCAAGTCATAAAAGATAGAAACCTGTCAGAATTAGGTGTTGCACTCCAACATAAATCCTAAATGAGATAGAAAACTGCGAGAATCCTATTCCTAATATGACTCGGAAATAAGAGTTACGTATTAATTAAAATCCTAACGAGCCTAGAGTTCGTAACGGGCCCAGACGCATTCCGTCATGAAATTGATACGCACTAAAAGACTCGATTAAGTCTCAAACACTACGGATTTCAAGAATCCGAATCTGACTAAGAAAACAGCCCAGACCCTATTTTCAACGCCTGGCTCTGGGCGCCGAAATCTTCGGCGCCCAGGCCTGGGCGCTGAAAATACCTGGGTACGTGTTTTTTCCTAATTCTTTGTGGATTAGAACTCTTCAATTCTGTCTTTCCACGAACTCTTCCCTATAAATACAGCCCCAAATTCGACGTGAAAAGAACACAACACACAATTCATATTCTGAGTATTGACTCCAACCCCTAGCCTAAGCCTCACGCTGCGAAATTGTTCACGGGTTCTTTCGCAATCGATCCATAAATCGAACAGAACGTATCCTGTCCCATAATTTGAGATTCGTTAAAAAGGAGAAATAGCAAAGTCAAAGTGGTTAGTTTTCTGAGAACCGTGACGCACCTCTCAAGGGTGCGTCGTAATGTGTCCCTTTTCTATGATTTAATTGCTTTCCTCGCCCTTTTTATGAACTGTTAAACTAACTAAATCTGATTGTTCTATCACGCCTAACAAATATAATATTTTTGGGAAATTGGATTATCATGCTAGGTCCCTTAATGCTATTTAAATCAGATAATCACGATCGATCTAGTATTATATGTTGCATATTGCTAAAATCAACTCAGATTAGTTTAATAGTTAACGCATGTCCCTTCAATTATTTATGCTGAGCTAGTAAGGATATCCTGCCTCTGGAGTTATCGACGAGCGAGTACTCCTCTCGGTAGTTACAGTCCCCCGAACCCTCAATCTCTACCTTGCGGGTGTATGTTGAGAGATCCCCACACCAGGGATCACAAGGGAACCTACGGCCGTCGTGGTCAAACATAATTGCACTCCCTTTATGTCACGATAACCAGGTTTTGTCAGTTTTTCTCATTGTCGTTAAAAACTGAATGGCGACTCCTATATTACTAGTCAATTGGGTGTAAACTCACAGGAAATCCAATTACACTTGATTGAATAAAAAAGAAGCGTCACACCCACGAGGGACGAGGTCATGCATTAGCCTCGTGCTTTTTCGACCCCCTCACACAATCACTTCTTTGAACTAGAATCACTTTCAAGTATGGAGTAATCAAAGATGACACCTTTTTAACTTTTAAAGGTTTAGTCTTTTGAGATTCAAGACTCCATTTTTCAATATACAAGTTCAAGTTTTCAAATTTCAAGATACCACAATGTTTAGGGTTGCTCATGACTACTTCCCTAAACTAGGATCCTTTCAAAGTAAGAACACATCAAAGATCTAACCTTTTCAACATTAAAAGGCCCGATCTTTGAGATTCAAGTCTCTTAAGTTTCAATATTTCAAGTACAAGTTCAATATTTCAAGTTCAAGTTCAAGTATTTCAAGTTCAATATTTCAAGATTCAAACTTTCAAGTTCAAGTTCTATATGCAAAATCTAGGATACTTTGGGATGAGCAACTTCTCCCAAGTTGAGATTTTTGGCTTTGAATTCGTGTCAGGCGCACTTATTTTTAAGGAGCCGCTTGGCGTTCGAATCTCATGTGCCCAAGTACAAATTTCAATATCGCAATTTCAATTATGCACCTTTCAATATTGCAATTTCAATTATGCACCTTTTAATTCCGCAATTTCAATATCACACTTTCAATTCCGCAATTTCAATATCGCACTTTCAATTTCGCATCTTTACTTGCCTAGTCCTTCTAGGAAATGTGGACCTACTCCCTAGTCCATCTCTAGGGGGTCTTGTATGTACTAATTCCGCACTTATTTACTATTGTGATGTTGCTTTATTTGCTTTATTGCTTTCATCACCATACATGCTAAATACAACAAAATGCAAGGTTACATCACGCTTAACAAAGATAATTTCTTGGACAAACCGATCTTAGGTTCCCTTAAATTAACTTTAAAGCAAAGTGACCACCATACAAAGTAGAGATTCTATTTGCTCTAAATTCAAACCCACATAGTCTAAACGAGGGTATTTTTCGAAAATGTTGTGTCACGTACTCGAATAATTTCTAAAGCTCGCGGAATAAGCATCTCGTTCCCGTGCCCGGATCTCACCCATCCGTTTCGAAGATTCAAGTCGTATCCTAATAGAGTCATTTACGGTCTTTCCAAACAAGACCCTAAACAATGTTTGGTGGCGACTCCTTCGAGGTACAAAAATACGATGGTTTCTAAAAACCGCCCCCTTGTAGGAAATTGCATACAAAAAAAAAAACACCCCCTACAAATTGCAATTGCAATATGTCAAATTTTGAAATTTAACATAAATAATATAAATTAAAATAAGATAGACATAACCTTAATTCCAACAATTGTCAAACGAAAAATAGAAGAACCCGATCGATACACTTTTTTTTATATAATTTGGGAGAGTTGTATTAAGGCCTAGTGGGGGAATAAATCAGGATACAAAGAGGCCCTTAGGCAGAGAGTTAGGCATTGTAGCCCATATTATCTCATTATGAAATACAACTATGCAATGAGCTAAAGCCAGGCAACGAAATCATCATCTCTTCGAAGGCCTTGCTTTGCTAAGGAGTCTGCGACTACGTTCGATTTCTGACTTTTGTAAGTGATGGAGAACCCGGGAAAGGAGTGCACGACCCCTCGGATGAATTTGATGATGAAATTGAGGTTCCAAGGCCCATCACATGCCCCATTGCACCATTTAACTGCATTTAACAAGTCTGATTTGACAATGACATTGGAGCAGTTCATGCGGTTCGAATGGAGGAGAATTTTAATAGCCTTGTGAATGGGAAGTAACTCGGCATGATTGATTTCCATAAATGGGATTGGACTTGAAAAGAGGCAAATGAACTCCCCGTCTATGCCTCGTAGTACACCTCCAATGTCAGACTTGGAGATGAGTGGGTTCAGAGAGGCATCTACGTTCCATTTCACACAGTCAGCCAGAGGGGGTAACCAAGGAGTTGGTTGCGGACAGTGCACAGTCAGAGATCGAGGTGTGGGAGCTGTTGTCCATCTGAGACATAGTGGATTTCCGAGAATATCATTAGAGCCATAAGGGAAGGTTTCCCCCCAATCAGCAATCCACCAAGAAAGACGCAGTAGTACAAGATTTTGTAACTGATGAGCGTTGTTGAGTGAGTTTTTAAAGCATCTCGCCTTACATTCTTTCCACAATGTCCACGTAATGATGAAGAAGCTTGCGGTCCAAACCTTTTTGAAGAAAGGCCCATAGGGGGGTGATTTCCATTACCCAATCGAAACACTTGAACCAAATCTTCCAACCATACGACTTTCATCGAGTCTTCCTTGGCCGTGTGATAAATGTGAAGTTAGTGTTTTACACAACTTTTCCCCTTTGCAATGAAATTAATCGAAATTGTAGTATTGATGAACTACAAAGTAAATAATTTTGTCAAATTAAGAATATAATTGGCTGGAGTAATTTTTAGGAGTAATAATTATGGTTATTAATTAATTTTGGAAATCAAATCATAGAAATCGGAGACTGGAGAGAGAAGTTGAAGAGAATGATAATGGTGTTTTGGTTTTCACGCGGAATTAGAAAGTGCAAAAGAAAATCTAGGCCTCAAAATTGACATAGATCCTATTGGACCTCCTCATAGACGACCCTACATAAGGATAATACAAATTACAAATGTGGGTGAGAAGTCAAACCTGAAACCTACTATGCACAGAATCTCAATCTTAACCATTAGACCAATACCACAGTATGCTTAGTTGTTTGTATGAGAAATGACGCATGTTAAAAAGTTAGAATGTCACCCTTTGGCTAAAATTTGGCTTCATACACGAAATTATTGATAAGCACTGGCTAAGTATCGTGCCTAACTGGCTAAGCATCGTAAATAACCTAATTGGCATCC
The DNA here is from genome assembly GCF_020520425.1 of Spinacia oleracea. Taxonomy (NCBI): domain Eukaryota; kingdom Viridiplantae; phylum Streptophyta; class Magnoliopsida; order Caryophyllales; family Amaranthaceae; genus Spinacia; species Spinacia oleracea. Next base: position 71,660,873 of record NC_079491.1, on the reverse strand, counting down.
ACAAATTGCTAACAATATTACTACATCTTACATGTATTATTGGCATGAATGGACGAAGTTGTGAAGCAAAGTCAACAGCATTTCCAAAAAGAAAAACCCAATCGAAACACTTAAACCAAAATAATGAAATAAATCTATATGCGGCCCACTACACAATAATGAAGATTAACTAATTCCACCAAAATAAAGACTTCTGCTTTCCAATTAGTCATAGTTTGAATTTCATACTCAAAGACTGTAATCTTTTGTGCAAAGTTCAAGTTTGAATTTCGTATTCAAGGAATAAATTTATCCCTACCGTTAGAAAGATCGATTGAATTGCATTAGATTTAAAATTTCAATTTTTAAATCTATCTCTATTCTATAAAGAAACTGAGGTTATTAACACTAAATGACCTTTTAGTGTCTTCTATTAAATAGACCACTATGTCATCATTCACAATAAATTAATCAAATTATATTAAATAAAAAAAATGATTATGTAATATAAATGAATAGATTAGAAATGTCTAATTTAAATAATGCAATAATCTCTCATATATTATTTTAATACAAATACTCAAATAAATGTTGTGTTGTCATGCAATCTCTACTAGGGAAACAACCAACGATATAGTCATTTCCAAAATTAAGTTATATTGAATATTTTTATTGAGTTCCTTTGTTAACGGTTGTATTTATACGTGCAATACTATTTACAATGTACCCCGTGTATATAGATTATACAATTTAGATTTTTATTTTTGTTTGTTATATAAGGGCATACTTATTACATTTTTGCATTATTTAGATAATTTTAATAGAAATGATAATTTTTCTTTAGGTGAACGTTGTGTAGAATTTTTCTTGCCTATTACTCCCTCCGTCCCAATTAATTTGTCACAATTTCCTTTTATGTTCGTCTAATTTAATTGTTACAATTTCCTTTCATGTTCGTCCCAATTTGTCCCAATTGTTACATTTTCTTTATGGATCCATTAATATTTGATTACATCTCTCTTTCCACTACCAAAAGTTAGGGTCTTACTTTCTCTGTCATTCAATAAAAAAAAAACTATTATCTCTCATTCTAATAAAATATAGATAAACAAAAAAAAAGAACATAACATAGAAAATTCTATGAAAATCATATTGCGACGATATAATTGGGATAGATGAAGTATAGGTCATTTGATGTAATAACACAAATTTTAAATAATCTCGCACACATCGTGTACATATAAGACTAATCTCTATTATTTAAGTGAAAATGTGAGTTTTTTTTAGTAAATCCACTTTTGGTGTCCCCGTTAGATTACTAAAATACCCCCTACACTTATAGAATAGAAAATATAATGACAACTTACCTATTAGGAAAACTCCAAAGAAGCATTTTAATCAATTTGACCCCTAAAATAAATTCTTACCATTTTAATCAATCTGTTTATATGTGTTCGGATATATCTAACTTATATGTTTCTTATATTCGCATATATCGCATTTATAGTATATTTTTCAAATGTTATTTCAGGTTTAAATGTAATAACATATATATGTTTCCTATATTTGCACGCATCACGTGCATATATTATAAGACTATACGAAAACTGTTTTCTAAGAAAGTTCATCATGTCACGATTCACGAGGATAATTTATTTATTATTGCAAAAAGAAAGATACACTTATCCAATTAAAGACTTGAGGCATCATTCGAACCCAAAAACTAGTTTCCTATAAAATTATGACTATACTTGTAAACTTGAAGAAATTAGTAAATGAGATTAAGATCAATATACCTCCATTATTCTGTTAAAACCAAAGAAATAAAATAAAATAAATTAAACGGACTTATGTAAGTGTATGATAATCCCTCAGTTCCAAATGTAATTGTCACATTGATAATACAATCTTGACAACTAATTCCGAACAGATGGACTATACAAGAAAGAATAACATAAATTGTATCAAGAACAAGCAACCATCATCAAGGAATTAGTATTATTCAAAACGGTGTAAGCAACTGCAATAGCCCATGTTCTCAGCTGCTTCTTCATAGCCTTACCATCATTACAAGAAGGCATCTCAAATAACCCTTTATCATATCCATAACAAAATCCTTCAACATTATTACATGTGATTTTCTTGGGTCTTCGATTTGGCTTAGATGATCTATCCCCTTCTCGACCTATCTTCGCATTCGCTCTAAGGGATCGGCTATCGACATCGTGGATACCGTCATTGTCGGATTTTTCCGGACTAATCTTTGCGAGCGAGGATGTTTTTGGTGGTGGACTTTGGTGGTGGAGATTTTGGTATGTTGGAGATTTTGACGAGGGTGATTCTAAATGGGAAATTCTTGTAACATTTGAGTTTTGCTTGATTTGTTTTTGTAAAGAAAGTGGAGGATTTGTGGATAACAGAACATTGGAGAACAACCAGAGTGAGTCCAAGTTTTGGATGACATTCTCTGGATCAATGCTATCCATTATTGGAGATTTGGAGGAGAGAGCCTAACGGGAATAAAATGGCAACATCTCCTACTTTTGGGGGTTAGAAAATGGGTACATATTTATGTTTCTTTATCCTTATCTTTAATTTTTTACTGAAAAGACCAAATTGCCCTTTTCTTTTTTTTTAATGTAAACAAATTAATTTTTAAATAAATTGGAACTTTTTTCTTTTAAGTTGCTCACTTACCTTTAAACCTAGTCTTATATGAGAGTATAACAACCGAAAATTATGTTAACCACCATCTATATTAAAAACATTTAAATAGTGCAACACTATAATATGCATGCTCTTACGGGACACAAAATTTAAATTGTAATATCAAAGTAAAAAACAAAAAACATTATAGTGTTATATGCACAAGATGTAAATTGACAACTGATTTGCTAATTTTAATAAAAATGTATCGCATAAATTGTAATTTTGTACGAGTATGTGCAAACAGTAAAAGAAAATTCGTAAACATATGTATATAAAGTTTAGTTTTCTAATTTTAAGATATATTTGTGATTGTCTCCCATGATTGCTTCATTAAAATAATTGTAGTAAATAGTTCCTTGACTTTTTTGTTAATAATGTTTTATTGCTTTTCTTTGACTGGTTTTTTTTATTGGCTTTCCTCACTAGTACAAAAAAGGGCAAAGAGACCCTTCCAAAATGGCCTAAGAGACCTCTTTTGAGGGGGTCTCTATCTCAAAGGTCTCTTTGATTAAGAGACCTACTCATCTAAATGGGGTCTCTTTGATAGAAACAAGAGACCCCTTAAGTAAGAAAGGGGGTCTGTTATGTAAAGCATACTAAAAATAATTAAGGAAAAAAGACCCATTCTTGAAGATATGAGGTCTCTTTGTTAAATAAATTCAGACCCAATATGTAAAAAAAGGGGTCTCTTTGAATTAATTTTTGTTTTTTACTCAACAAACTCAGACCCCCTATTTCACATAACGGGTCTCTTTGCTATGTTTTTATTTAAAAAAATTGGTTCAACAAAAGACCCAATATCTCACCTAACGGGTCTCTTTGACGATTTTAGATTTTTTTTTTTAAAAACGCCAGCACATCACTGCATATTAAATTGCTTAAATTAACGAAGCACCAATCGAAAAATAAACAAAAATTACATTCAAAATCTTCTACACAATTACAAATTATTCATCCAAGATCGATCACATTCATAAATCTAAATTTTATGTCTAAAAATACAAAAATTGTTTAAGTACAAAAAAGTACAAGAATAAATTCCCGTTCCAATTCACCTAAATAAACCCAATAAAAAAAGTACTTTTTGTATCTTCCAAATGGACAATCCTAACCAGCAATCTTCAGAAATGAATGGTAAGAACGCTATAATAGCTACAGCGTTTACCTGCAAGCAATAATAGAGACAATGGCATTTTGGTACTCATGTGTCACTTTATGGAGGAAGAATCTGAACTATTGTTGTAACTTACCAAAATCATTGTCCTTTCAAGTTCCAAAAAACTTAACTTTCAAGACCTCATAAATGAGCACATTAAAAGATAATAGATTGCAATTTGCAAATGCTGCTAATTCAGTATGAGAAATGAAACATTTAAAGAACATAATAGACAAGTTCACTCACCAGCCAATATTTTGAAGACACCCCTTCAATCAGTGTACTTCTTTCCAACTGCAATGACGTCATAGTCTTCACTTCACCTATGGAAATCCAATGACAGAAGTCAAGTATCATGTTTGAAATATCTTTGATGGAATCTCATTTTCAAAAGAAGTGGGGGGGGGGGGGGAGGGGGGTGGAAGAGAGATGTATGGTTACATTATGGCATCCTTAGTACTGGAAATGCAGGTTGCTGTGCTAATACAAGAAGAAAACGCCGAAGTTGTATCTGACATATGTGACGACCAACTTAATTCTGTACGAAAACTTCTAAGACGTAATAATTTCCAGGCTAAAGTAAGCCGCAATTACAAATCCAAATAAGTATCTTGACTCACTAATACAAAAATGGGCAAAGAGACCTTTAAGAAGAGACCTTTTGAACGACATAGTGGGTCTCTTTCATATATGAGATCTAATATTACAGATAGTGGATCTCTTACGTATCAAATGACAACTTTTAAAATTGGAGGGAGAAAAATAGAGACCCGTTATCTGAGTTAACAGGTCTCCAGTATATAAAAGGACGAAACAAGAGACCTCTTTTTAAAATAACCGGGTTTGTAATATAACACATGGCCCACCAGGTTGTTGGAAAATGGAAATTACGTAATTAAAGAAGAGACCTGTCAAAAAAAAGATAACAGGTCTCCACTTTCCTAGGATTTATCCCACGCGAAACCAATTCACCCTTTTTCACTTTGCCACTTTTCTTCTTCCCTCGAAATAAAGGTTAGGGCGTACTGTTCCATTGGCGACCTCACCACCAACGGCGACCTCACCACCAATGGCCTACAAATTTAGGTTTTTCTTCTCATCACTCTCTTCTCTCTTTAATTTTTATTTTGAATTTCTGAATTAATTTCTTGTAGGTTATTTCGATTTTAATTTGTATTATCTGCTACAATTTTAGGTTTTATTCTGAAATTTTCAACTTCAATTGATGTTTGATGGTATTGATGTTTGATGATTTCAACTTCAATTTGTATTATCTTCTATTTAATTGATGTTTTATGAATTTATGGTACTTCAATTGAAATTTTCATCTCTCTGTTCCTCTGACTAGAATAGTAGTTGTGGAGCAAATAAAAGTCTTTAACATTGTCAGTTGTAAGTTGTAACCCGTGGATCCTTTGAGCCTCTTGGGTAATATAAAGCTGCTTGTTTTTCCGCATTGAAATTTCGATTGAATTTGTTATAATATGTTGGTGATTTTCCAATTAAATGTAAGGGTCAACCACATTTTTTTTAATTTTATTTTCCTGATATTATTTGATAAGATTTATCCCTTCTTCAAAGCCATGTCTATTGCTACTTCGATCTGTAGAAGTTCATCTCAGTTCTTAAAGGGTTGCTAAAGCATTTGGAAGAGGCATACTGTTATATTTTGCTCATATTCAGTGCAAGTGTAGTGAATAGTTTTTCTATACTCTTTGACAAAAATATATATGAAAATTTGAAAGTATTCTATTCAATGTCCCAAGTTCCCAGCAACTCCTTTCCTTAAATGCAGAAATGAGGAGGCTTCTGGAATTAAGAACCATGGAATTCTAGTCAATTATCTAGTTTCTTCCCGAACTAGGTTTTTCTGCAGAAAAGATGTCTGGTTGTACGAGAGTCGAGAAGCGTTTGTTTAAGTTTAAGAGATTTCCACATTTGCTTAGTAGATATCTTTATTTTTCTGTGTAAAGTAGTCCAACTCTCGTAAAGCAGCCTGCAGGCCGTAAGTAAGAAACCATCCTAGAGATGTTATGCTGGCGAAGCATATACAAGTATATTTGTGTGTATATTTGGGGATATTTTTCTGTGTATATGTAGGATGGTGTTTTATTAATTTTAATTTCCTTCCGCCCCTCCAAGAACAAACTATAGTCTTTATTTTTGTGGACACTGAATTCTGAATTATGTCCAATGTTTGTTATGGCTAAATTGGTTTCATAAAGCAGCCCGCAGGCCGCAAATTAGAAAAGTATCCTAGAGATGCTAGGTTGGCCAAGCATAAGTATTTTTGTTGCACAGTTGAAACTTTTCGTTTCTGATTTATTATTTTTGGGGATATTTTTCTTTGTATATCTGACAGTGTTTTTTCTTTATTTAGTCTGTTTTTGTTCTACTTCACACACTATTCTTTGCTCTGCTGATTTGATTTTTTGCTATAATGTGCTGAGTTCTGAATTGATTTTCTGTTCTGCTAGCTATAACGAACCTGATTTTATGTAAGTAACCTGATCTGATCTGATTTCCTGTACACAGATCAACAGTGTGTAAACTATTTTTGCTAGTAAGTTGGGATATATAACCTGATATTGGTTAATGTGATGTTTTGTTTGGAAGATCTACATGCCCCAGTTTCATTGCCACTCTTTTCTTTGTTTCCATGTTGCTGGTTGTTGTGCTGGTATTGTCTTGTCAATGCTATCCTAATTTAGTTGCATAATTGGTCGTAACAATCTTCCCATTAGTATTTTCAAACATACTATTACTTGTTCCTTTTCTCTGTTGGTGCCTATTGTGGTAATTATTTCTCTCATATTTGTTGGCAATTTCTGTTGTAAAACCGGCTTTATGGTACAAGCCGTACTTATTTGCTCATTTGAAGTTTCCCAGATTAGAAAAAAACGAGAGAGCTTGTACAATGCAACTGGTTGTCTAAGAACTGAAGCATCAGTTCACCTTTCAGGGTGTGAGAACTACTAATACTATGTGTGCCGCTATATGATCGAGATTTTAGAATAAGAGTATTATGGATTCCGGACCAGGTATCATTTATCACTACTTGCAAATTGTGTAAATTTTGGTTATTATCAGGTTTTAACCATTAAAGTAAACAAGGTATTCTGTTTTAACCAAAGAGTTAGGAATCAAGCTGTGGTTTGTTCTACTATTGCTGCTGTTGTTTCTTTTTAAGTATTGCTTCACATTGAATGTTGTCTTCCAATATCTAGTTTGATGTGTTTATAGTGCAATAGCTAGATTGGAGTTTGTTATTGCAACAGGTCAGTGCTCAAATGCCCAACGTAATGCAAGGATATGGTTCTGCATACATTCTGTCCAGTTTTGGAAGAATTTTTCTTGCTTCCTTTTTGGCTTCTAAAGTTAAACCCTTAACTCAGACCCTAAGCAGTTAATTTTGTGGCCTCTTCTTGTCAGCCTTATCCAAGTATTTTAAATCTAAGTAAAAGTCTCTAAAAGCCAAGAGAATATGCATAGTAAGATAGTATGACCGGGCACATAAATTTGATAAAATCCAACTTGTTTCTCATATAACGTTAACGCTCTCAGTCTCACCTGCTTTTATAAGAAACTGCTCATGTGTAGCAGTGTGAGTGGAACTTAGGGTGCCTTTTACAGCTATCCTTGGTTTTATGTGAGCCTTTTTTGTCGAAAAGATGAGCTGCAAAGTGTTTATAGAATAATTTAGTTGGATAAGAATCAGTTATCTATCTCTTGATTCACACAGTTCTCTTTGTTGATATGTAGCTGCCAGATTATTTGTCTGTTTTAGAGATTTTTAATAATGATGTGCCTTATATAGGTTGCATCAGGATTAAACACTAGACGATTCCACCTATGGAAAGCTCCTACGCCTAATAATGGCTTATGCCGCTGTTCCTACTTTGAATTATGAGTTATGAATTTTCTGCATGAACATATAATAGGTTGTGAAAATTGTAGTCATGCTCCTTGTTTTGACATGGTCCTCCTTTGCCCGTGCTTGGACTTATAGTGCAATATCTAGTTTGATGTGTTTATAGTGCAATAGCTAGTTTGGAGTTTGTTATTGCAACAGACCAGTGCTTAGTGGCTATTGTTTTAGTTGTTGTGACTTGTGATCACCTGCTTATGCTCTCAAACAGTTTAATTGCTGATTGAGGAACATTTCCTGAATAACACAGCATACCAGGTGATATAAAGATGCAGCTACCAGTCATAAATATTTTGTATTAACAATAACTTGCAATGAACTATACCCAGACTTGGACTAGCATGGTTTTTGGAAAGTGACCTGGTCTAAATAGCTTTTTTTTAACCAGTTTGGTCTCCAGTTAGATTTCCATTGGCTTTGGCCGACTGTTTCAGGCCTGAATTTATGTGAACTAGCAATAACATTCTTCTCTACAGAGTGAATATGCAGAGAATCTGTTTCACTAACATTAGGAGCTAGGAGCTCAAATATTTATCGATTGCTATAACATGCAGGTTTATTATGAGAAAATAGTTACATTCATTCCTATTTGTCTAGATAGGGCTTAAGATTTAGGACTGTGGAATTAGTTTGGGAAGGGTTAAGGTATTGATCGTCTGAAAAGTTAATTAAGAGTCAACTGTCAAGGTGAAAAGTTAAGTGTCAGCCAGTTAAGACATCACTCTTTCTATCTCCAGTAGAACTTCTTTCATTGGAGGTCTTCTCTTCTCATCTAAGTTCAAACATTGTTTTCCAAGATTAGCAATGGCGAGAAACTCTTCCTCTGAACCCTCTTGGAGGACTTGTGAACCAGTAGCCTGTAACTTTTGTTTTGTTGGTGGCAGCTAGGATCTTTGAGTGACTGTCACAAATTGACGGAAACCATTCTTAATTGGAACACCAATCTTTAACCTGTTGCCATTTCGTGAAACTACCCAACCTTTGGGAGAAGATTTATCCCCTCCCGGCCATATGATGGATTCAAGGCTAGCCATAGCATAGGCATGTTTGCCATATGATGGACTCAAGGCTAACCTTAAAAGAGGCATGTTTACTGCTATTACTTGATACACAATCTAGGAACTAGTACCATGACACTAAAATCTGGACAAAATTTTCAGGAGTGTAGGCTGATTTTACACCTTCGCCTTTATTTGTTAAAATTTCTTGCTTGAAATAAAATCTAGGAACTAATACCATTGCAACAAAACTGGAGAGTAAATTTCAGGCATGTTTAGCATATTATACTGCAATTTTGTTCCAGTAACAGATATCTGGACTGTACTTCTGCACTCTGCAATTACCTGTAAGGGCTGTGACTGCAATTACCTGTAAGGGTTGTAACTTTCGAATGTTGCAGCTGCCCTTGGCCTACAACCTGAACCACCCCCCTTAACAAAATTTTTTATTTGAGGCTTTACCTATTTTGTTAACGATTATAGAACAATATATGCATTTGTTTTACTACTAATTATGCTACTTATTACAGTTTTCTGAAAAAACATATTCATCGGAAAATGTGGATGAGGTTAGAGACATGTGGGTCGAGTATTTGCTCAAGCAAAAAGCGGATCAAGAAAACAAAGTTGATGGTATGAAAATAACTCCATGAGTTTCGGTTCCAATTGTTGATAAATTGGTGTGAATGATTATATTTTGGAATTGATTTTTGTTTTACGTTTTTGGAAATTGCAATGTAAAGCTTTGACGTTTATGCAAATTACAGTTTATGTAGAGCTTGCGTTTTGAGCATTACTTGTGGGAAATATATTTTTTTTGGTAATATATGGATTATGGAATTGTTCTCTAATTGTTACAAATTATTTATTATAGCAGGTGTGGTTTTGTGCGTTTGATGCCTGCTGGCTGGTATTTATAGAGGTGTAAACGCAGGTGTAATGTGTATATTAATGCGGTGTCTGCTGGCCGGTAGTTTAGAGGTGTAAACGCAGGTTGAATATGCATATTAATTCTGAATATATTGTTGATCGACTTGTATTATTCTGCTATTATCGATTTCTTTTGTTTTTTTTTAAAAAAAAAAGGTTGTCAAGAGACCCGTCAGGTGTAATAAAGGCTCTCTAGTTATAATAATAAAAAATTCAAAGAGACCCCATATCTAAGATATTAGGTCTTAATTTGTAAACAAAAATAATAATAAAAATAACAAAGAGACCCCCTATCTATACATGAGGTCTTAACTTCTCTAATAAACAAAAATAAAAATATTCAAAGAGACCTCCTATCTTACTTATGGGGTCTGAACATTTTAAAAAACAGATCTCCCATCTCTAATAAGGGGTCTCTTTCCCTTCTAAAAATTTTCACCTTTTACATAAGAGACCCTCTTTCTTACGTGGGGGGTCTCTAGCTTTTAACAAACAGACCCCCTCTCGATGAGGGGGTCTCTTTATCAAAGAGACCTGTGAGATAGAGACCCCTTGAAAGGAGATCTCTTTAGCCATTTTGGAAGGGTCTCTTTGCCCTTTTTTGTAGTAGTGACTGATGCAAAAATAGCATCAAAATATTTTATGTCACTGGAGCTAGACTCTTGTTTAATAATACATGAATGACTAAGCTCTGAGCCTCTGACAATAGCATAAAATAGAATGTCTATTACTGGAAAAGTGATATGTACACACATGTAGTGATACAAAGAAAAGACAGTTTAAAAGAAAACGTAAATAAAATGATAACCTCCAAAAGACTTGCGAAGTTTTTGTGGGTATGGGAATATAGGTATGAAAATGATCATTTGTTCCATGTTAAAAAAGAAACGGAAAAAAAGAAGAGGGAGTAACATACACAGCAAATAGAGGGAGAGATCTAGAGAGAGAGGGAGAGAGAGAAGCCAGAAATCTCAAATTCAGACCTTGGTAATAAATTAATCTATGCTAGAACCACAAATCCTATTCACAACAGTAGTAATCCAATTGTTATACAAGATTAAAATTAATTTTTTGAAATAAAATAAGTATATCTTAAATGATGTATGCAATAACGCAAGAAACCTAAGAGTAAGAAGTAAAACATCATCTCAAGAGTCAAATCAACGACCTTCAAACCCTACTGACAGTAGATGGAAAAAGATATAGACTTTACGGAAAATAAAGATGTGAGAACCTGAGATAGAGTCCAAGTATCACTAATTCACAAGCCAAAATAATAACGAGTAAAAGGAAGAACACTTAAGAATAAAACATAGTGCTGGTAGTTTTGAGAAAGAAAATACCATCAGAAAAATAACATATATGCGAAGAGGCCAAAATGCAAAGAAGAACTACACATGCTTAACAACAATCTGCTTATAGGTTAACAAATGAACGAGCGAACTCAACATAAGTTGTATTCTGTCATACACCGACACTAGATTGCTTAGCTTAGTGTACTAGCTAGTAGATCAGTTAATCAGATATACCAACAAAATAAAAGCTCTCTAAATCGCACCCAATATCATTATAAGTTCGCCCCGTATTGTACGAATACAACACAATTCAAATTTGATATTCACTTAAATCCACTCATGCCAACAAAAACCTTACAAAATCCAAAAACCTCACTTAAATCCACTCATGCCAACAAAAACCTTACAAAATCCAAAATCAAAGCACCGTTGAACATGATGACATTATATTACTTAGTACAGGAAACCAGAAAGTAAATATAAAAGTATACCTTAGCACTTCCAACACTGATCTTGACCTCAGTAGTGAGTATTAAGGAGTACTTTATTATCACCACAAAATGACATAAATGAGATTAGCAAATGAGATTCCATCATCGACCTATATTAGCAAATGAGATTCCATCATCAACACTTGACCAGCCTACTAATTAGTTAAAGTACATTTATTGGCTAATAGGAGATATAAGGGGAGTATGACACAAATGAGTAGTTATTTCAGGTCTCCATTACAATCCTCCCATGAAAGTTTCACTGCATGTATAGCAAGTTAGTAACATTAGAGTATATAGATACAGAAGTTGCAACATTTAGAACATTGGCCGCCACGGCCTCCATAGCATATTTACTTATAAAAAGGAGATAGTTAATCAATTATTTGATTATGGAATAAACGTTCGCAGAATATTATAAGAAAATAAATAAGATAAGATAAAAAGCTATCTTTCCTTTAAAACTCTGGCTCTATTGGGTTGATGAGTAAAATAGTTCAGGGTAAGCTCAAACAAGAAATCTGCGAAACAACAGTAGGGAACCAATGAAATCAAATGTCATAATATTTATAATTTGGCCATTTATGCAAACAATAAACTGAAGACAACAAGAACAATTCCTTTTCCTAGGTTGTGGTCATTTACACTATCTTAACATTATATAATAGACAATGTTCAGAACTTTTCTAGTTCTGTTATCATAAAACTTTACTCTTGACATAGGTCACAAATTCAAAACAAATATTGGGAAGTTTTCAACTCAAATTCTCAATGTAAAAGCAAAATCGATAAACATATAAACATAACTTAACCCATATCACAATTATTGATATTTACCTACGTGTCAAAGGGATTCATGTAATCAGCCTCCAAATCCAACAAACATATCAGCTGCAAAAATCAGAAATTAACAACATTATCAAACAAGCTTCAACATTAAAGAAAAATTGGGTAAAACATAAAAAATAGAGAATTGGGGTTTAGAGAAATTGGAAATAATCTGATAGAAAAGAAGAATGAGGAGGCTGATGTTGGAGATTAGGGAGATTAGCCATAAGATTAAGTCTCACTGCCAGGTTTTAGTGAAGATTTAGACTTCTCTGGATTTGGGGTGACAATGAGCCCCTCTGGACACAACAATAACTATTGGCGCAACAAGGCCGCCATGAACCTGCGTTGCAAACCCTGCTCCGCTGCCTCCCCATCTATCTCTTATGGCTGCTCTCCCTCGATTCGTTTTCTTAAAAATTTAGGTTTTTCGCTGGTACAAGGAAGGAAGAAAGAAATTGAGGTTTTGATTACAAATACTACAAATATTTTTAAGAGAAAAAATTAGGAAGAGACCCGTTAAGGCAACCTAACAGGTCTCTGCTTTCTCCCTTAGTGGACCCCACCGAAACATTATCAAATGGGACGAGAGGGAGAGACCACTTATGTATGTTAACGGGTCTGTTTTTGTTGGTAAGTGGGTCCATGTTAATATAATAGACCTTTTATTTGTTATAGGGGGGTCTTTTTAATTAAAGAGACCTCTTATTTAATCAACGGGTCTTTTTTTAGAGATCTCTTTGGTCATTTTTGTAGTAGTGCCTATTAATTACTACCCAATTCAAACGTAACTACATTTTATTTATTTATTTAATTCTATTGGATTATTCAATCGTCATTGAAGATATTAAAGTATCTCTATTTTATGAGAGAACTTATGAGGTCAATTTAGTAATTGCACTTTTGGCGTCCCCTATAGAACAATCTAAATTACCCTCCATAAGTTACCAATTTAATTCAATTACAAAACCCCTAAAATCAAAGAGCAAAAAAGGCTTTAACAAAATTTAACTTTTGTAAAATCTAAAGGTCATAAATTTAGGGTAGTTTCAAATTTTCAATTTAAAAGTTGAAATCAACCCATCCCACGTCGCAAAAGTAAGAGAAGAGGCCAACACATGTTGTATAAAATACAAATGAATCATCAGCCTTCCTCACGCAGCCACGCATTGAGCACGAAGTTGATCGGCGTTTGCTTGTGTTATTGCTTGCTGTTGCTGCTGATAGAATATAGAGTACTCCTCCCTTCAAAAAAAAACGTTCTAGAGTATGGAAAATCGTCCAACTGCTCGGACTGGGGTAACCGCAATAATTAAGCACAATAAATAATGAAAGAGACATGCAATAATTCCACAAAACACTCGAAAAAATTAGAAAATTCCACATCTAAAATTTAAGAGAGAGAGAGAATCAATTTCCTGTTCATCTTCCAGCTTTGTCCAGGTAAATTTCTTCGATTTTCCTTTTTTTCACTAAACCTTTGCAAGAAATGGCTAGACCTACGGTACTGGCTGATAGAGAGAAAGATAAGTCCGAAACTGGCCGGGTTGATTCGAGCAAACGATTTCTACTACTTTCATCGATGCGCCGAGCGAAGAGCGGCTGGTGATTTTCGGCTTACCTCCGTCGGCGGTGATTGCAATACCGAGGCTGGGCAAGGAAGCGTTCCAGTGTCCTCCGGGGTATGTGGTGTTGTACGAGTATCCCTTTCTCATTGGGTTGTGTTTTCCTTTTACTCCACTGGAAAAATCGTTCGTGGAGGTATTGAATCTGAGTCTGGGGCAACTGATGCACCAGATCTGGCAAATTTATTCGGTGATAGACCGAATTACTGCTGACTGAAAGAAGCCATTCTATTTGGCAGATCTGCTTTATACTTACGACTTGAAGATGAAGGATTCCAGCCGGTATACGTTGGTTACGAAGTCGAAGATGAAGAACTTGGCAACTGGTTTGGGAGTGAATGATAGGGGCTAGCAAAGTAGGTTTATTTTTGTGAATAAGGAGTCGCTAGGGAAATAGGAGACTTTATGGTGGACATGTGGACATGGGAAGGTAAACATTTGTTTTCATTTGTGTTTTATTGTTACTAACTGAACGTCACCTTACTTTGTGTTGTCTTGCCATCCTCGACGTATCACTGGTGGATCTGAACGTCGACTCGCAAGAGAAGACGAAGAGGTTTCTGGAATATTCTGACAGTGAGAGAAAGTTTCATCGTGACGCCGGTCACTCTGAAGATCTAGAAGGTGAATAGACGGGCAACGTCGAAGAGTAGATTGAGGAAGAGGCTAACCAGTGGACGTGACGAAGGAGAAGGAGGAATTTGCCGAAGAAATTGTCGTTAACTCGTCATTAGAGGAAGGTAAAGAGGGAGGTGACGGGGAAGAGAAATTTGAAGAGGAAATAGTGAATGCTTCAGGAAATTTTCTATGCATTGTGTATTTTTGTTTTATTTTTATTTTGTTTGAGGGATAGAATGCTAATACGATAGGGTTTATGAAAAACATACCTTGTCGTCCAAGCCTGTGGCTAGGATGCCGTCGTCCGAAATGCCGGAGCGGGCGAGGAAGCGATTGAGGTCTTCCACTACTGCGGCCACTGCAACTTCTGGCATCCAAAGCTTGTCATTTGTCGCTCGTCACTCTAGAATTGGCGCCAGGGCGGAAACGTAGGTCGTCATTGGTGGCGAAGGCTTTCAACCGCTAGTTAGCATCGTCGTCTCCTCCGAGGTCGTTCAAGAAGCTTGTTGTGATGTCTAGGAAGCTGTCGGCTGAACCAGGTGCGAAATTTCTTACTGATAACGTGCACATCTCCTTGCCCCCAAACTTTTTTGTTTGATGATAACACGTCGGTCGTATGGCCGTATGCTGAACGCTTGTTGTTGCCTACGTCTTCTGCACGATATAGAGTGGCGACGCTGATGGCTACCTGTTTCGATGCTACTGAACCGAGTCTAAGGGTTAGTTGTGTATATTTTATTTTTATGAGATAACTTAACTTTTGAAATGAATGCATCGTGTTTCGTGGGTCAACTATCATGTGTTAACTGTCGTGTGTCGTTGATGTTGTGACATCTATCATGTTCAGGCGTGACAAGCCTCATTGTTTGTTCGTATTCATTGTCGCCAGTTGATTGATGAGGCATCGAATGCTGGGAGGTTGGTCGATGAGGCGCAGAAGGCTAGCACGTCGTGGGAACTGAAATAGAAGATGGCTAACAAGAAGGTGTTCAACATGGCGGCTAGTGTGAAGGCCAAAGATGACCAGATCAAGGTTATGAAGAAATAAATGGAGGATGCGAGGGCTAAGATGACACTTTAGGCGACGGAATTGGCAGGGCTGAAGGAGCTGTATGAGGCGTGCCAAGAGGAGGTGAAGGATTATGAGGTTGTTTTTGTTATGAGGACTAGGGCGCAGCTGATGTGGCAATACTTGAATGGTGAGGCTAGCCTTTGGGAGGCTCAAAAGGAGGTAGATGTCTATGTTTCCTATGGGGGCGACATGGCTGATCTGGTGGCGACTCAGGTGGCGGCGAAGGAGGATATTGTTGACACCGCTGGTACCGAGAACAAAGAGGCAGCCATCAACTATACGGTCGAGGACAAGGTCGTTGCTCCCAGTGTCCAAGAGGAGGACGATGTTGGAGCGTCCGTCGATGCCAGCGTTCCCCGGGAGTAGGAAGTAGAAGATGTTCCAGCTCAGGAAGACTAGTTTGTAGGTTTTTATGGTTTTTTATGTTGGTGACATGGTTTTTAGCTTGTGAATGTGTTTACTCGTCGACGAAGGCGGCGATGAGGTGTTTGAATAATTAATTTTTCTTTTGGTGTGATTATGTCGCTGGTGATGGAGGCATTCTGGATTAAAGTCGCGGCCCTAGAGGTCGCGCAGTTTGGTGTTTATATGTATGGGTGCTTTTGCATGTGTTTATTTGTTTGTATGTGTTCGACTAAAAGTGTTTGCTAAATTTCTTCACTTTGTGCGACGTCTTTGTCGTACACAGTGTTATAGATATCACTTGTAGGGTACTCGAAAGACGAAGTATGTGCACATAAAGGTAGTACATGTGTTGTTAATGGTCACGCATTGTGGCAACGTATCGAAGTTTGGATCCAATAAGTTTAAGGGTCATGACCATGTTGAGGTAATGTAGTTTGATGTAGTCTTCGCCTGTTGATGACGTTTGTTTTTGTCAAGTGATATACTTGCAAGTAGGGTTGAGCAAAACTATTTGAAAATCCAAAAATCCGAAAATCCGAGCCGTATTTGATCCGATTTTTTGGATATCCGATACGAAAAATAATTTCAAATCAGATATCCGATCCAAAAAATTGGATATCAAATACCAATTCGGATATTGAATTTAGCATTTTCGGATATCCGATATCCGAAATATTATCCGAACTTTTGAGAAAATATCAAAATATTATCATAGCCCACAATGTACAAGCCCAATATCCCACACATCTTTTTTCCCACCTCCCAAGCCCAACTTCACTTTGCGCACTTTCTTCACCCTGGCAACTTTACTGACATACTAGTAGTCATACATAAGGTCCATAAGGAAAACACAAAAGAATAGTTCTTCAACTTCTCTCACTAGAAAGTAAACCCTAGGAAAAAATCTATGGCTTAGCCGCCACCCTCCTAATGACTCATGAGGCAAATCCATCCGTATAATCAAATTTGTTAGTCTAACCTTAGCATCCTCCGCACCATATTTGGTCGACTTTTCTTTCCCGAAATTCCTAGTCTCGGATATGAAGTAGTCGGTAGAAAATGGGTAATTTTCGCCAAAGACCAAGTCTCCACCGCCACTTTGAATTTGTACATTTGTATTGAATTGTTCATGCCGTAATTTTCGTAGCTAGCTTTTGTAATATTTTAGGTAGTTTCATGTTTTCGCTTTCAGCGCGTCTCCTGTGAGACCAGTCACACCATCAACTTGATGGTGTGACGAGCGCGAAACCAATAGCGTACCTCCCCTAAAACTATATAAAAAAAAAGTAACAGATCTAAATTATAGAAGTAACATACCTAAACTAAAAAAGTACCTCCTCTAAAATTATTTTAAAAAAAAATTAACATACCTAAACTAAAAATGTACCTCCCCTAAAACTATTCCGTATAAAAAAAAAAAGTAACATGTCTAAACTATAGAAGTAACATACCTAAACTAAAAAAGTACCTCATCTAAAATTATAAAAAAAAAAAAGTTACATGTCTAAAC